>NC_141877.1:490183451-490486481 GCF_056163025.1 Triticum urartu
TGTTGGGGAACGTAGCAGAAATTCAAAATTTTCCTACGTGTCACCAAGATCTATCTATGGAGAAACCAGCAACGAGGGGAAGGAGAGTGCATCTACATACCCTTGTAGATCGCTATGCGGAAGCGTTCAAGAGAACGGGTTGAAGGAGTCGTACTCTTCGTGATCCAAATCACCGGAGATCCTAGTGCCGAACAGACGGCACCTCCGCGTTCAACACACGTACAGCCCAGTGACGTCTCCCATGCCTTGATCCAGCAAGGAGAGAGGGAGAGGTTGAGGAAGACTCCATCCAGTAGCAGCACAACGGCGTGGTGGTGGTGGAGGAGCGTGGTACTCCAGCAGGGCTTCGCCAAGCACCGCAAGAGACGAGGAGGAGAGAGGTAGGGCTGCGCCAGGGAGAGATCAAATCGTGTGTCTTGGGCAGCCCAAAACCCCCACTATTTATAGGAGAAGGGGAGGAGGGTGCGCCCCCTCTAGGGTTCCCACCCCTAGGGGGGCGGCAGCCCTAGATGGGATGGAGGGGGCGGCCAAGAGGGGGAGAGGGGGGCGCGCCCTAGGGTGGGCCTTAGGCCCATCTGCGCCTAGGGTTTCCCCCTTCTCCTCCTAGCTGCGCCTTGGGCCTTGTGGGAGGCGCACCAGCCCACTCAGGGGCTGGTCCCTTCCCACTCTTGGCCCATGCAAGTCTCCGGGGCTAGTGGCCCCACTTGGTGGACCCCTGGGACCCTCCCGGCGGTCCCGGTACGTTACCGATAAAACCCGAAACTTTTCCGGTGACAAAAACAGGACTTCCCATATATAAATCTTTACCTCCGGACCATTCCGGAACTCCTCGTGACGTCCTGGATCTCATCCGGGACTCCGAACAACATTCGGTAACCACGTATATCTATTCCCTATAACCCTAGCGTCATCGAACCTTAAGTGTGTAGACCCTACGGGTTCGGGAGACATGCAGACATGACCGAGATGACTCTCCAGTCAATAACCAACAGCGGGATCTGGATACCCATGCTAGCTCCCACATGTTCCATGATGATCTCATCGGATGAACCACGATGTCAAGGATTCGATCAATCCCGTATTCAATTCCCTTTGTCTAGCGGTATTGTACTTGCCCGAGATTCGATCGTCGGTATCCCGATACCTTGTTCAATCTCGTTACCAGCAAGTCTCTTTACTCGTTCCGTAACACATCATCCCGTGATCAACTCCTTGATCACATTGTGCACATTATGATGATGTCCTACCGAGTGGGCCCAGAGATACCTCTCCGTCACACGGAGTGACAAATCCCAGTCTCGATTCGTGCCAACCCAACAGACACTTTCGGATATACCTGTAGTGTACCTTTATAGCCACCCAGTTACGTTGTGACATTTGGCACACCCAAAGTATTCCTACGGTATCCGGGAGTTGCACAATCTCATGGTCTAAGGAAATGATACTTGACATTAGAAAAGCTTTAGCATACGAACTACACGATCTTTGTGCTAGGCTTAGGATTGGGTCTTGTCCATCACATCATTCTCCCAATGATGTGATCCCGTTATCAACGACATCCAATGTCCATGGTCAGGAAACCGTAACCATCTATTGATCAACGAGCTAGTCAACTAGAGGCTTACTAGGGACATGGTGTTGTCTATGTATCCACACATGTATCTGAGTTTCCTATCAATACAATTCTAGCATGGATAATAAACGATTATCATGAACAAGGAAATATAATAATAACCAATTTATTATTGCCTCTAGGGCATATTTCCAACAGTCTCCCACTTGCACTAGAGTCAATAATCCAGTTCACATCGATATGTGATTAACACTCATGGTCACATCCCCATGTGACTAACACCCAAGAGTTCTGGGTTTGATCATGTTATGCTTGTGAGAGAGGTTTCAGTCAACGGGTCTGCGGCATTCAGATCCGTATGTACTTCGCAAATCTCTAGGTCATATTATAAATGCTTCTTCCACGCTCCACTTGGAGCTATTCCAAATGGTTGCTCCACTATACGTATCCGGTTTGCTACTCAGAGTCATTCGGATATGTGTTAAAGCTTGCATCGATGTAACCCTTTACACCGAACTCTTTATCACCTCCATAATCGAGAAACATGTCCTTATTACTCCAAGGACAATTTTGACCGCTATCTAGTGATCCACTCCTGGATCACCTTTGTACCCTCTTGCCAGACATGTGGCAAGGCACACATCAGGTGCGGTACTCAGCATGGCATACCGTATAGAGCCTATGACAAAAGCATAGAGGACGACATTCGTCCTTTCTCTTTCTTCTGCCGTGGTCGAGCTTTAAGTCTTAACTTCATACCTTACAACTCAAGCGAGAACTCCTTCTTTGACTGATCCATCTTGAACACCTTCAAGATCATGTCAAGGTATGTGCTCATTTGAAAGTACCATTAAGTGTTTTGATCTATCCTTATAGATCTTGATGATCAATGTTCAAGTAGCTTAATCCAGGCTTTCTATTGAAAAACACTTTCCAAATAACCCTATATGCTTTCCAGAAATTCTACGTCATTTCTGATCCACAATGTGTCAACAACATATACTCATCAGAAATTCTATAGTGCTCCCACTCACTTCTTTGGAAATACAAGTTTCTCATAAACTTTGTATACACCCAAAAACTTTGATAATCTCATCAAAGCATACATTCCAACTCCGAGATGCTTACTCCAGTCCTTAGAAGGATTGCTGGAGCTTTGCATACTTATTAGCATCTTTCAGGATTGACAAAACCTTCCGGTTGTATCACATACAACATTTCCTCAAGAAAATCGTCGAGGAAACAATGTTTTGACATCCTATCTGCAAGATTTCATAAATAATGCAGTAATCGCTAATATAATTCCAACAGACTCTTAGCATCGCTACGAGTGAGAAAGTCTCATTATAGTCAACTCCTTGAACTTGTCGGAAAAAATCTTAACGACAAGTCGAGCTTTCTTAATGGTGATACTTACCATCATTGTCCGTCTTCCTTTTAAAATCCATCTGTACTCAACAGCCTTACGACCATCGAGCCGTTCTGCCAAAGTCTACACTTTGTTTTTCATACATGGATCCTCTCTCGGATTTTATGGCCTCGAGCCATTTATCGGAACCCGGGCCCACCATCGCTTCTCCATAGCTCGTAGGTTCATTGTTATCTAGCAACATGACTTCCAAGACAGGATCACGTACCACTCTGAAGTAGTACGCATCCTTGTCATCCCACGAGGTTTGGTAGTGACTTGATCTGAAGTTTCATGATCACTATCATAAGCTTCTACTTCAATTGGTGTAGGTGCCATAGGAACAACTCCCTGTGCCCTGCCACACACTAGTTGAAGAGACGGTTCAATAACCTCGTCAAGTCTCCACCATCCTCCCACTCAATTCTTCCGAGAGAAACTTTTCCTCGAGAAAGGACCCGATTCTAGAAACAATCCCTTATTGCTTTTGGATATGAGATAGGAGGTATACCCAACTGTTTTGGGTGTCCTATGAAGATGCATTTATCCGCTTTGGGTTCAAGCTTATCAGCCTGAAACTTTTTCACATAAGCGTCGCAGCCCCAAACTTTTAAGAAATGACAGCTTAGGTTTCTCTAAACCATAGTTCATACGGTGTCATCTCATCGGAATTACGTGGTGCCCTATTTAAAGTGAATGTGGTTGTCTCTAATGCCTAACCCATAAACTATCGTGGTAATTTGATAAGAGACATCATGGTATGCATCATATCCAATAGGGTGCAGTTATGATGTTCGGACACACCATCACACTATGGTGTTCCAGGCTATATTAGTTGTGAAACAATTTCCACAATGTCTTAATTCTGTGCCAAACTCGTAATTAAGATATTCATCTCTATGATCATATCATAGATCTTTTATCCTCTTGTCACGACGATCTTTCAACTTCACCCTGAAATTACTTAAACCTTTCAATAATTCAGACTCGTGATTCATCAAGTAAATATACTCAACATCTACTCAAATCATCTGTGAAGTAAGAACATAACGATATCCACTGCACGCTTCAGCACTCATTCGACTGCACACATCAAAATGTATTACTTCCAGCAAGTTGCTTTCTAGTTCCATTTTACTGAAAACGAGGCTTTTAGTCATCTTGCCCATGTGGTATGATTTGCATGTCTCAAGTGATTCAAAACCAAGTGAGTCCAAACAGTCCATTTGCATGGAGTTTCTTCATGCATATACACCAATAGACATGGTTCGCATGTCTCAAACTCTTCAAAACGAGTGAGCCCAAAGATCCATCAACATGGAGCTTCTTCATGCGTTTTATACCGATATGACTTATGTGGCAGTGCCACAAGTAGGTGGTACTATCATTACTATCTTATATCTTTTGGCATGAACATGTGTATCACTACGATCGAGATTCAACAAACCATTCATTTTAGGTGCAAGACCATTGAAGGTATTATTCAAATAAACAAAGTAACCGTTATTCTCCTTAAATGAATAACCGTATTGCGATAGACATAATCCAATCATGTCTATGCTCAATGCAAACACCAATCTCGATGGTAGAGGGAGCGTGCGATGCTTGATCACATCAAGCTTGGAAAAACTTCCAACACATATTGCCAGCTCACCTTTAGCTAGTCTCCGTTTACTCCGCAGCCTTTTATTTCGAGTTTACTAACATTTAGCAACCGAACCGGTATCTAATACCATGGTGCTACTAGGAGTACTAGTAAAGTACACATTAACACAATGTACATCCAATATACTTCTATCGATCTTGCCAGCCTTCTCATTTACCAAGTATCTAGGGTAATTCTGCTCCAGTGGCTGTTCCCCTTATTACAGAAGCACTCAGTCTCGGGTTTGGGTTCAACCTTGGGTTTCTCCACTAGAGCAGCAGCTGAATTGTCGTTTCATGAAGTATCCCTTCTTGCCCTTGCCCTTCTTGAAACTAGTGGTTTCACTAACCATCAACAATTGATGCTCCTTCTTGATTTCTACTTTTGTCGTGTCAAACATCGCGAATATCTCAAGGATCATCATATATGTCCCTGATATATTATAGTTCATCACGAAGCTCTAGCAGCTTGGTGGTAATGACTTCGTAGAAATATCACTATCTCATCTAGAAGATCAACTCCCACTCGATTCAAATGATTGTTGTACTCAGACAATCTGAGCACAAGCTCAACAATTGAGCTTTTCTCCCTTAGTTTGCAGGCTAAGAAATTGTCGGAGGTCTTATACCTCTTGACGTGGGCACGAGCCTGAAATCCCAATTTCAGCCCTCGAAACATCTCATATGTTTCGCAACGTTTCAAAACGTCTTCGGTGCCTCAACTCTAAACCGTTTAACTGAACTATCACGTAGTTATCAAAATGTGTATGTCAGATGTTCGCAACATCCATAGACGACGTTCGAGGTTCAGCACACTGAGCGGTGCATTAAGGACATAAGCCTTCTATGAAGCAATGAGGACAATCCTCAGTTTACGGACCTAGTCCGCATAATTGCTACTATCATCTTTCAACTAAATTTTCTCTAGGAACATATCTAAACAGTAGAACTGAAGCGCGAGCTACGACATAATTTGCGAAGACCTTTTGACTATGTTTAGGATAATTAAGTTCATCTTATGAACTCCCACTCAGATAGACATCCCTCTAGTCATTTAAGTGATTACATGATCCGAGTCAACTAGGCCGTGTCCGATCATCACGTGAGACGGACTAGTCATCATCGGTGAACATCTTCATGTTGATCGTATCTACCATACGACTCATGGTCGACCTTTCGGTCTCTTGTGTTCCGGGGCCATGTCTGTACATGCTAGGCTCGTCGAGTCAACCTAAGTGTTTCGCGTGTGTAAATCTGGCTTACACCCGTTGTATGTGAACATAAGAATCTATCACACCCGATCATCACGTGGTGCTTCGAAACGACGAACTTCTGCAACAGTGCACAGTTAGGGGGAACACTTTCTTGAAATTTTAATGAGGGATCATCTTATTTACTACCGTCGTTCTAAGCAAATAAGATGTATAAACATGATAAACATCACATGCAATCAAAAAGTGACATGATATGGCCAATATCATTTTTGCTCCTTTTGATCTCCATCTTCGGGGCTCCATGATCACCGTTGTCACCGGCATGACACCATGATCTCCATCATCATGATCTCCATCATCGTGTCTCCATGAAGTTGTTCGCCAACTATTACTTCTACTACTATGGCTAACACGTTTAGCAATAAAGTAAAGTAATTTACATGGCGTTTCTCAATGACACGCAGGTCATACAAAAAATAAAGACAACTCCTATGGCTCCTGCCGGTTGTCATACTCATCGACATGCAAGTCGTGATTCCTATTACAAGAACATGATCTCATACATCACATATATATCATTCATCACATCCTTTGGCCATATCACATCACAAAACACTTGCTGCAAAAACAAGTTAGACGTCCTCTAATTGTTGTTGCAAGTTTTTACGTGGCTGCTATAGGTTTCTAGTAAGAATGTTTCTTACCTACGCTAAAACCACAACGTGATATGCCAATTTCTATTTACCCTTCATAAGGACCCTTTTCATCGAATCTGATCCGACTAAAGTGGGAGAGACAGTCACCCGCTAGCCACCTTATGCAACTAGTGCATGTCAGTCGGTGGAACCAGTCTCACGTAAGAGTACGTGTAAGGTCGGTCCGGGCCGCTTCATCCCACGATGCCGCCGAATCAAGATAAGACTAGTAACGGCAAGTAAATTGACAAAATCAACGCCCACAACTGCTTTGTGTTCTACTCGTGCATAGAAACTACGCATAGACCTAGCTCATGATGCCACTGTTGGGGAACGTAGCAGAAATTCAAAATTTTCCTACGTGTCACCAAGATCTATCTATGGAGAAACCAGCAACGAGGGGAAGGAGAGTGCATCTACATACCCTTGTAGATCGCTATGCGGAAGCGTTCAAGAGAACGGGTTGAAGGAGTCGTACTCGTCATGATCCAAATCACCGGAGATCCTAGTGCCGAACGGACGGCACCTCCGCGTTCAACACACGTACAGCCCGGTGACGTCTCCCATGCCTTGATCCAGCAAGGAGAGAGGGAGAGGTTGAGGAAGACTCCATCCAGTAGCAGCACAATGGCGTGGTGGTGGTGGAGGAGCGTGGTACTCCAGCAGGGCTTCGCCAAGCACTGCAAGAGACGAGGAGGAGAGAGGTAGGGCTGCGCCAGGGAGAGATCAAATCGTGTGTCTTGGGCAGCCCAAAAACCCCACTATTTATAGGAGAAGGGGAGGAGGGTGCGCCCCCTCTAGGGTTCCCACCCCTAGGGGGGCGGCAGCCCTAGATGGGATGGAGGGGGGCGGCCAAGAGGGGGAGAGGGGGGCGCGCCCTAGGGTGGGCCTTAGGCCCATCTGCGCCTAGGGTTTCCCCCTTCTCCTCCTAGCTGCGCCTTGGGCCTTGTGGGAGGCGCACCAGCCCACTTAGGGGGCTGGTCCCTTCCCACTCTTGGACCATGCAAGCCTCCGGGGCTGGTGGCCCCACTTGGTGGACCCCCGGGACCCTCCCGGTGGTCCCGGTACGTTACCGATAAAACCCGAAACTTTTCCGGTGACAAAAACAGGACTTCCCATATATAAATCTTTACCTCCGGACCATTTCGGAACTCCTCGTGATGTCCGGGATCTCATCCGGGACTCCGAACAACATTCGGTAACCACGTATATCTATTCCCTATAACCCTAGCGTCATCGAACCTTAAGTGTGTAGACCCTACGGGTTCGGGAGACATGCAGACATGACCAAGATGACTCTCCGGTCAATAACCAACAGCGGGATCTGGATACCCATGCTGGCTCCCACATGTTCCACGATGATCTCATCGGATGAACCACGATGTCAAGGATTCGATCAATCATGTATTCAATTCCCTTTGTCTAGCGGTATTGTACTTGCCTGAGATTCGATTGTCGGTATCCCGATACCTTGTTCAATCTCGTTACCGGCAAGTCTCTTTACTTGTTCCGTAACACATCATCCCGTGATCAACTCCTTGATCACATTGTGCACATTATGATGATGTCCTACCGAGTGGGCCCAGAGATACCTCTCCGTCACACGGAGTGACAAATCCCAGTCTCGATTCGTGCCAACCCAACAGACACTTTCGGAGATACCTGTAGTGTACCTTTATAGCCACCCAGTTACGTTGTGACGTTTGGCACACCCAAAGTATTCCTACGGTATCCGGGAGTTGCACAATCTCATGGTCTAAGGAAATGATACTTGACATTAGAAAAGCTTTAGCATACGAACTACACGATCTTTGTGCTAGGCTTAGGATTGGGTCTTGTCCATCACATCATTCTCCCAATGATGTGATCCCGTTATCAACGACATCCAATGTCCATGGTCAGGAAACCGTAACCATCTATTGATCAACGAGCTAGTCAACTAGAGGCTTACTAGGGACATGGTGTTGTCTATGTATCCACACATGTATCTGAGTTTCCTATCAATACAATTCTAGCATGGATAATAAACGATTATCATGAACAAGGAAATATAATAATAACCAATTTATTATTGCCTCTAGGGCATATTTCCAACACTCTGTAGCATTTCTCATATTATATATAGATGACATACTTTTGATGGGAAATGATATAGAGCTTTTGGACAGCATTAAGGCCTACTTGAATAAGAGTTTTTCAATGAAGGACCTTGGAGAAGCTGCTTATATATTAGGCATCAAGATCTATAGAGATAGATCAAGACGCCTCATAGGTCTTTCACAAAGCACATACCTAGATAAGATATTGAAGAAGTTCAATATGGATCAGTCTAAGAAGGGGTTCTTGCCTGTGTTGCAAGGTGTGAAATTGAGCTCGGCTCAATGTCCGACCACGGCAGAAGAAATAGAAGAGATGAGTGTCATCCCCTATGCCTCAGCCATAGGTTCTATTATGTATGCCATGCTATGTACCAGACCTGATGTAAACCTTGCCGTAAGTTTGGTAGGTAGGTACCAAAGTAATCCCGGCAAGGAACACTGGACAGCGGTCAAGAATATCCTGAAGTACCTGAAAAGGACTAAGGAAATGTTTCTCGTTTATGGAGGTGACGAAGAGCTCGTCGTAAAGGGTTACGTCGACGCTAGCTTCGACACAGATCTGGATGACTCTAAGTCACAAACTGGATACGTGTATATTTTGAATGGTGGGGCAGTAAGCTGGTGCAGTTGCAAGCAAAGCGTTGTGGCGGGATCTACATGTGAAGCGGAGTACATGGCAGCCTCGGAGGCAGCACACGAAGCAGTCTGGGTGAAGGAGTTCATTACCGACCTAGGAGTCATACCCAATGCGTCGGGCCCGATGACTCTCTTCTGTGACAACACTGGAGCTATTGCCCTGGCCAAGGAGCCCAGGTTTCACAGGAAGACCAGGCATATCAAGCGTCGCTTCAACTCCATTTGTGAAAGTGTTCAAAATGGAGACATAGAGATTTGTAAAGTACATACGGACCTGAATGTAGCAGATCCGTTGACTAAACCTCTCCCTAGAGCAAAACATGATCAAACCAGAATTCCATGGGTGTTCGATTCATCACAATGTAACTAGATGATTGACTCTAGTGTAAGTGGGAGATTGTTGGAAATATGCCCTAGAGGCAATAATAAAATGATTATTATATTTCCTTGTTCATGATAATTGTCTATTGTTCATGCTTTAATTGTATTATCCGGAAATCGTAATACATGTGTGAATACATAGACCACAATGTGTCCCTAGTGAGCCTCTAGTTGACTAGCTCGTTGATCAACAAATAGTCATGGTTTCCTGGCTATGGACATGGGGATGTCATTGATAACGGGATCACATCATTAGGAGAATGATGTGATGGACAAGACCCAATCCTAAACATAGCACAAGATCGTATAGTTCGTTTGCTAGAGTTTTTCCAATGTCAAGTATCTTTTCCTTAGATCATGAGATCGTGTAACTCCTGGATACCGTAGGAGTGCTCTGGGTGTACCAAACATCACAACGTAACTGGGTGACTATAAAGGTATACTACGGGTATCTTCGAAAGTGTCTGTTGGGTTGACACGGATCAAGACTGGGATTTGTCACTCCGTATGACGGAGAGGTATCTCTGGGCCCACTCGGTAATGCATCATCATAATGAGCTCAAAGTGACCAAGTGTCTGGTCACGGGATCATGCATTACGGTACGAGTAAAGTGACTTGCCGGTAACGAGATTGAATGAGGTATTGGGATATCGACGATCGAATCTCGGGCAAGTAACGTACCGATTGACAAAGGGAATTGTATACGGGGTTGCTTGAATCCTCGACATCGTGGTTCATCCGATGAGATCATCGAGGAGCATGTGGGAGCCAATATGGGTATCCAGATCCCGCTGTTGGTTATTGACCAGAGAGCCGTCTCGGCCATGTCTACATGTCTCCCGAACCCGTAGGGTCTACACACTTAAGGTTCGGTGATGCTAGGGTTGTAGAGATATGAATATGCAGTAACCCGAAAGTTGTTCGGAGTCCCGGATGAGATCCTGGATGTCACGAGGAGTTCCGGAATGGTCCGGAGGTGAAGAATTATATATAGGAAGTGCAGTTTCGGCCATCGGGAGAGTTTCGGGGTCACCGGTATTGTACCGGGACCACCGGAAGGGTCCCGAGGGTCCACCGGGTGGGGCCACCCATCCTGGAGGGCCCCATGGGCCAAAGTGGGGAGGGGAACCAGCCCATAGTGGGCTGGTGCGCCCCCCTTGGCCCACCCCATGCGCCTAGGGTTGGGAACCCTAGGGTGGGGGGGCGCCCCACCTGGCTTGGGGGGCACTCCACCCCTTGGCCGCCGCCCCCCCCCCTAGGAGTTCCCATCTCCTAGGGCCGGCGCCCCCCCTAGGGGGCCTATATAAAGGGGGGAGGGAGGGGCAGCCGCACCCTTGTGTCTTGGCGCCTCCCTCTCCCCTGCTACACCTCTCCCTCTCGCAGTATAACGGCGAAGCCCTGCTGCGGTGACGCCCTGCATCCACCACCACGCTGTCGTGCTGCTGGATCTTCATCAACCTCTCCTCCCCCCTTGCTGGATCAAGAAGGAGGAGACGTCACGCTGACCGTACGTGTGTTGAACACGGAGGTGCCGTCCGTTCGGCGCTAGGATCTCCGGTGATTTGGATCACGTCGAGTACGACTTCCTCATCCCCGTTCTTTGAATGCTTCCGCGCGTGATCTACAAAGGTATGTAGATGCAATCCAATCACTCGTTGCTAGATGAACTCATAGATGGATCTTGGTGAAACCGTAGGAAATTTTTTGTTTTCTGCAACGTTCCCCAACACCTTGTACATAAGGGAATCTTGAGTATGGCTTCCGCATCAATGGGAATAAACACCGTGCCAACCAGATCCACTCTCCATGTAGACGTTGTTTGGTCGATCAGCTCATGCACTCGGGTGGGAGGATTGGCAACCAACGAGGTTATAGGCCTTAGAAATTCCTGCCGCGGGATCCAATTGTGTTCCCAGATCATCGTGCTCTCTCCCGTCCCGATCCTCCTTATGACTCCTTGCTTCATTATATCTCTTCCATCAATAATAGCACGCCAAATCTGTGAAGGGTGCACACCCAGCTCGGCCTCAAGCAGCCCTGTGTTAGGAAAATATGCGGCCTTCAGGATTAAAGAGCTAAGTGTGTTCGGATTGTTTAGCACTTTCCATGCCTGCCTCGCCAGTAAAGCAAGATTAAAGATCTCGAGATCGCGGAACCCCAAGCCTCACATGTATTTAGGTCTTGTCATGATCTCCCATGATACCCACGCTGGTTTTCTCTTGCCTTGCTTACTGCCCCACCAAAACTGCCTTATGGTGGATGTAATGTTTTCACAAAGCCCCCTTGGTAACCTGAAGCAGGCCATAGAGTAAACCGGGATTGCCTGAGCAACAGATTTGATTAAGACTTCCTTCCCCGCTGCAGAAAGGAGCTTCTCCATCCACCCCTTGACCTTCTCCCATACACGGTCTCGAAGATATTTGAAAGTGCCATTCTTTGAGTGACCCACATCTGTTGGCATCCCCAAATATTTGTCACTTAACGATTCTTTATGGACTTGGATAGCTAGTTTCACACTGTCACGAGTAGTCTGCGGACATCCTCTACTAAAGAAGATTATGAACTTATCATTGTTTACTCGCTGACCCGAGGCTCCACAATAAGAATTCAATAGGTTTGACACCGCTTCCGCACCCTCAACACTTGCTTTAAAAAACAGCAGGCTGTCATCTGCAAACAAGAGGTGGTTTACGACCGGGGCCGTTGGTGCCACCTTGATTCCTCCAAGCACTGATGACTGAGAACAAGATTTTAAAAGGCACGAAAGGCCCTCCGCTACAATCAAAACAGGTAAGGGGAGACAGGGTCTCCCTGTCGAATGCCTCTCGTAGGCTTGAACTGCTCTAATTTCTCTCCATTGAAAAGAACTGAGAAAGAAACAGAAGATACCATATTCATCACTATGTCAATCCATGTCTGTGCAATTCCCAGCTTGGCCATAATAGCCCTTAAATATGGCCATTCCAAACGATCATATGCTTTCATCATATCCAGCTTGAGAGCACATGTGCTATTAGTCTTTGCTCTAGACCGCTTCATAAAATGTAGACACTCATATGCACATATGATATTGTCTGTAATTAGCCTTCCCGAGACGAACGCTGATTGTTCCTCAGAGATGATCTCAGGGAGTATTTGCTTTAGTCTGTTCGCCACCACCTTTGAAGCAATCTTGTATAGGACATTGCACAAGCTTATTGGACGAAACTGAGATAGCAGAGTTGGGTTCATTACCTTTGGTATTAGCACCAAAACAGTATCATTAATACTCTCCGCACTTTCCTCCCCTCTAACAATTCTGAGGACCGCTCTCGTGATCTCCTCTCTGCATATGGGCCAGTGTCTCTGGTAAAAATGAGCTGGGAACCCATCCGGTCCTGGTGACTTCATTGGAAACATTTGGAAAAGAGCCACCTTTACCTCTTCGTTCGTGTACGGAGCACAAAGAGTCTCATTCATACCTGCCGTCACCTTAACAGGGACATGCGCCATAACTTCCTGTAGCCCAGTGACTCCTTCTGATGTGTACAAAGTTTGGTAAAAGTCCTTAACCATCTCTCTTAGCTCTCCTGGATCATCGATGAGCACTCCCAATGAACCTGCCAAAGCCTTAACCATATTCTTTTTGCGTCGGATACTGGCTCGAAGATGAAAAAACCGTGTGTTCTTATCTCCCGCAGCAAGCCACTCGATCCTGGACCTTTGTCGCCACATCAACTCCTCCCGGTGGTACAGCTCCACCAGTTTGTCATTAATTTTTATTTCCACATGTGAAGGTCCGGTCCGCGATGGGTCTCCACGCAAGCGGTCCAACTCTACCTTTAGTGCTTGTATTTCCTTCCGCACGCTGCCAAAAGTATCCCGGTTCCATCTTGACAGATCTGTAGCTAGGTCAGCCAGTTTGCGTCTAATCTCCGCGACGGTGTGTCCCAAATGTTTGGAGCTCCATTTTTCCATGATGGTTTCCTGCCAATGCTCGTGAGTTTCCCACATGGTCTCATACCGAAAATCTTTTCGTCCCGAAGGCGTATTACTGTCGTTTATCTTCAAGAAAATAGGGCAATGGTATGATGTTGCAGCTGTTAGATGGGACAAGCTTGCTAGTGGAAACTGAGCACTCCACTCCGCCGACCCCAGGGCCCTATCCAATCTGACACGGGTAAAAGTGCCGCCGGCCACTCTCTTCTCGAAAGTCCAGAAGCGGCCTCTATACCCCAAATCCATCAACATGCACACGTCAATAGTGTCTCGAAAACCCTGAATCTGGGCGTTGCTGCGTTGTCCCACCCCTTCGTGTTCATCCGGACGTAGGACCTCATTAAAATCACCGATGCAAAGCCATGGCAGAGCGCTTAGGCTACTAATATTTTTCAGCACTGTCCACATTTGATGTCTCATATGAGTTTGCGCTTCCCCGTACACACAAGTAAGACGCCACGGATCTTTTCCGGGTTCTTGGATCGAGCAATCAATATGGTAAACAGAGTAACCCAAAATCTCCACTTTTATTGGGTTGTTTCAGAAAATACCAATGCCTCCACTCCTCCCTTGGCTATTTATAGCGAAACTATTATCATAACCCAAAGTTCCAGCAAATGCTTCTACCCTACCTCTTTCAATCTGTGTTTCTACAATACAGAGAATAGGGGCTCAATCCGGACGACTCCGCAGCGGTCTGAGCCCGTGGGCTCAGATAGCATCCGTCTCACGCAGGCCCGGCCCAGCAGCGAGCAGAGCCCAGAAGGCCTCGCCGCCGTCGCCCCGTCCCGGACAACCACCTCTGCACATCGGTCGCCAGCCGCGGGGAGACGCCAGCGCTGTACGAGCCGGGCAGCCACACGCGGATCCAGCGCGGGTTCGGAGTCGCCCTCGCCTCCGCCCGCGAACCAGCTCCGACGCCTCAACCTCGGCTCCTCGTCGCAGCTCGCCGTCTTCCACGCCAAGGTCGACGAGATCTCGCTCCTCGCCGTCAGCACCGCCACAGTCCACAGGCGTCAGCCCCGTAAGCGATCTCCCTCCTTCCCCGTCTCCTCTTGATTCTTGGTTAACTTAGGTTGGATGGATCCGTCTGGTGTACTAGCGTCTGTACTTTTGCCTCTGATGGAATTAGTGCTTCTGTACGATTTCTCGATCTGGTTGTAGCTAGAGGGAGTAACATTGGTGCTCAATTGTTGCTGGATTCATGATCCTGTTCTAGTGGGCAGCACATAAAATTGTTTCTGTGTTAGATTTACAATCTTGGGCTTCTTTGATTCAAAGGAATTTTATAGGATTTCTAGAGGATTGAAATCCTTAGGATTTTTTCCTATGTTGGTCCTTTGATTCATAGGATTAGATTCCATAGGAATTTTTCCTATGGAATATTTTGTACTACATTTCATAGGAAACCTAACATCCACTCCAACCTCTTTTTACAATTCCTTTGTTTTTCCTGTGACATCAAACACTCATTGCTAATCCTATAGGATTCAAGTGGGCATGCCACTCCAACCCTATACTTTTCCTATTCCTACATTTTTAAAATCCTACGAATCAAAGAGGCTGACATGTATTGAATTTCTGCTAGATAGCTACAGCGTATAGTTTCTTTATGTATAATCCAATGTAATTATGTACTGTACGGGTGGTATATATCTAATTAATTAGCTCGGAACTTAATCAAAAATATTTCCTAGAAACTGTATTGTACATGTTCCAGTAACACAAGTCAGAGTCTCTGTTCAGCCAGTAGGCAAAATATGAAGATATAATAGATGCTGCTACAGTTTACCTGACGGCCTACTGCCTGCTCTAGGAAATCAGGACGTAAACTGGCCGTGCTAGTTCTCATTCGCTCTTTTGATTAATGGCAGACGAGCGCTGTATTTTTAGATGAAGCACATATTCAAGATCATCGCGGTGCTGGCGGCAATCTCCGCCGTCTGGGTTGCGCTCCTTGAAACCTCGACAGTCCCTCGCAGTTTTACTTGGTTGGTGAGTGACATTAAAAATTTTCACTCCTAATGTCATGAAGACATGCTCCTTTTAATTATGATGTTTGCTTGTGGCTTTTGTTGTTGTAGCTTCCCATCTACTTGGTAGTGGCGCTTGGATGCTATGGCCTTTTTATGGTTGGATATGGGCTCATGTTCTTCCCAACCTGCCCTCAAGAAGCGGTATTACTACAGCAGGTAGCTGACGTAGTCCTAGCAGCCTAATTTTCCTTTTTGTCTGCAGTCTTATTTCCATTTTGAAAGCTAGTAGTCTCTAGAACTTGCATCCTTTGTTATTTCCTGTTTTAGTTCCACACATGTGCATTGTCTATTATCTTTTCTCTTGGTTTTCTGCTGGCATAACGAGATTCAAGGTATTATGCAGAAAGGAAACAAGACAAACTCTGAAAACTTCATAAGTTTATTTGTACCTTATGTGTATCATTGTATGAATTTTCATAATGGTCACTACAAAGAAAACCAAGCTACCTGATCTTGAAACTTTGAAGTTTTCTGTACATCACATGTTTTTTCTTCCCATTTATAATTCTTTGAGCTCGACCAACTATGCAGGATATCATGGAGGCAAAGGATTTCCTATCAAAAAGAGGTGTTGATGTGAGCTCTGATTGAGGTCAATACCAATGATTTATGTTTCGTGACCAGTTTGAAGCTTCCTGGATACCGTATAGAAAAAATTATGACATTTCACTGTGTCTAGATATTTGTTACTAATGCAGTCTTTGTGAGTGGCGTGTTACAGTTCTACATTTTGTTAGTTCAGTGGATGGTTTGTCAGGATATTAGTTATGTCAGGAAAACAGTGTGAGAATAGCTAAATAGCTAATTAATGGTTTGTTAACAAGTCCATCAATGTTCAGACATGTTTGCTATTTAACAATCTGGTTTTCATCACTGGATGTGTATCAATTTTTTCTGTGCAGTATCATCTTTGGTGATGCTTCGAATTGCGAGCTACTTTGATGGTTCAGTCCCAGCATGCGGAATTTGCTGTCCATTTCAGACATCCTTCATTTGCTAAATCTGGAATGACTTCTTGAGTTTTTCAAATTTGACAAAGTTCTCAACTCATGATTAGCAAAAGATCACAAAACCTTTACCAATACCATTATTGCTCCATGTTTACATAACAATTGTAGAATGAACCAGTATACACCCTGTGCAGTGAACCTGTGAAAACTCATAATCCTATTTTATACATGTTCAGTCACATGCCAAGTTGGCAGCAGACGGTCACCTGCTACCTTGAGGTAGCTGCTTCCGACGGGGACTTGTTTGAGTCTGGTCCATCATCTTCTCCAGCACCAGGAACTCGCTCTGCCGTGCGGTTCTCTGTCGCTGCCTCCTCGTCAGTTGCGCCTGCGACCTGTGCAGTGTCCTCGGCAGCCTCCCTGGAGCCCCTGCTTGCAATAGTTCTAGTGGTCAGTTGTGAGCTTGTGACACTGTCAGGGTAGATGCAGGTAGTAGCTATCATGAATGTTTACGGGGGGGGCATCAGCTGAAGAAAACAGTACTTGTATGAGTAGATGATGAGACCAATTGCAGTGCCAGCAAAAGCAACAAAGTACATCCAATCGACCTGCAGATGCCCAATTTTTTTGCTCCCATCAGTTCAGTTAGGGCCTTGTTTGAAACGCGTGAATTCCACAGTAAACAAATCAATTTTAAGAAGGAATCTGAAAAAAAAAATCCCCTGTCCCAAGATAGAATTGGGTGTGCACAAACCTTCTCATGGTAAGCAAAGATACGGATTAGAACGGCCCACATGTCGGAGGTCAGAAGTGATAGGTTCAGCATGGTTGCGCCACATATCTGAAACAAATCAAATATGAACTGAACTCTAGCAAAAATATTTCAGGACAGTCATGAATTTGACCACAAGAGAATAGTGATCTACCTTCAGGATAATAGGCACTGTGGAGTAGAACAGGAACATTGCTAGTGCAAATCCAATAAAAGGGAGCACCTGAAAGGATACAGAAGGTCAGTGTCACAACTATAATTTTGATTACATATTATCGGCGTGGTGAATCTCTAATAGCATGCTGCAATGCCTTGAAATTTGCTGGCATCCACTGGAAGTTTGGATATAGCAAAGTTTTCAGTTGGATGACAGATGCTTAACATTCAACCTCTGATAAGATTTGGAAGGTTTTGTATGGCCCAACAACATTCCAACAAGTTCATACTTCATTTTCTCTGTGCTCTACTATTAGTTAGAATCTAAAGTTCAGACAAAGAAACAATAATTGTCCCTAAAAAAGAAATCCTGTAATTGTCTATGACTGGTTGGTTCAGTTTGATGACCCCAAATTGGAATGACTAAAGCTCAGGAGACTCACTGCGCTGGCATTCCATTCCGTCGATCTAAGTTCTTCCCGCTCAAGTATGCTTCTGTTGTAATGTCAAGGGTGTAGCATTCCAATTTCCAAAATGCATATTAGGTAACAGAAAGTTCAACAAAACGGTAAGGTTTATAGCCTAAAACTTTCCGGTTTACTGCCAACAAAATACAGTTTCTTCTCTTATCTGTCAAATTAAGTTGAAGCGCCACCGAAGAAAGTACAGTTCATGATTGCAATAAGCCAAAGGATACATCTGTATGCCACTTATAATTGCTCCAAAAACACCTAGCATCGCCATCACCTCAATCCTGCTGCTTTTCTTGACAATATACTCCTGAAATGTTGTAGAAACCAAACCTTCAATGTATTTTCCACCCATGTACATACACTTGGGCTGACAGATGACGTTTTGTTGATACCTCGGTGACATTGCTGACGGCATAAAGCGTGGCCCCGGCGATGACAAGCATATCACCTTTCAAGGGGCTGGGTCCTTCTGCAGGACATTCCAAGATCATGTAATGTTAGAACTATTTACATGAGTTGGAGCTGTAAGCTACCAGCGGCGTAATCCCCTCAATTGTGATAGTTGTGTGAGGACTGAAGACTCCCATATGATATTATTGTTCTTACTTGATTTTCGTTCAGAGGCGTGCACATCGGAGAAGACCACCAGCATGACGCCAGCCACACAGATCCCGACGCCGAACAGCTTCCTCAGCCCGTACTTCGTCTTGAGGAAGATCCAGGTGAGGAAGAGGACGCAGGGGATCGCCCAGCAGTCCAGGAGCATCACGCTCGTCAGGGACGTGTACTGGTAAGCCTTCACGACTTTTATGAATGAACAGTTAAAAAGCAAAGCTAATTTCAGCGTCTTGATTACCCATTGTGATGAAAAACTAGATGAACTGAGATATCATTGATTTCAGTAACGGTAGCTGCGTTGGTCGTACCGATGTAGTTAGCCTCCACGTCGACGATGCTGAGGATCAAGTAGTAGTACCATTTCACCTGCAGAAAACAGAATGTGGAAGAAAACGTTCGTTTTCAGGGATTTTGCTGATAGGAACATTCACGATTTTTTGCGTCGTTGCGTCTCGCCGCATGGACAACTTGGTGATGAAGGAACAGCATGAACAACTTGTGAAGAGCAGCAGAATCAGAATATGCATAGCTATCCCTGTCCTGGGCAACAGGGGGGATAAGATGCACTAAACGCGCATCGCACACGCAGAAAATCAGGAAAAATCCAGTTGGGTTTTTGGAGATTTCATTTTACTAGAGCATAAGAACTGGGTATAGCAAATTATGGCTGTTATTCACTTGTCAGGATTAAAATCTGAACCAAGTTAGCATCGAAGCATCTCTTTTGGACAGTAAAAGGCGGCACCATACGTACCGTCAGAAGTTGCCGTTTGTAAATCATAATTCCTCCGTAGACAAGCGCGAGGAGGATGTAGTTCAGCAGGGACTGCGACGTCGGCGCATTGACGCCTGAAAAAGCAGGCATGATCATAACACTGCAAGCCTCCACTCGCAGTTTAACCATCTTCCATTTTTGCTCACAGAGGGTAGCAGAGAACAGAAGCAAACGAGAATAAGCGATAAGCCAAATAAATGCTCGTGTTGCACTACAATTTTTCCTTTTTGGCCTAAACACATGAGAACTGGAACCAATAATTTTTCCTTTTGTTCAGAGTTTCTTTCAGAGTGGTGTGCTAGAATTCAGTACTCCCTCCATTCACTTTTGTAAAACGTTTTATGCTTTTAAGACAACACCTAAAACAGTTCAATTTCAGCTGTCTTAAACGTCTTACAAAAGTGAACAGAGGGAGTAGATGTTGTCACGAAATTATGAATGGTGACAGAGGCAATTCCCTGTCAAGCTAGGTCCTAACTAATGTCAAATACCAAGATAATCCATAAGTAGACCAGGCAAAATGGCATTGCGGAGTAGACGGCGGAGTAGCCGTCCGGCAACGCGCACGTACCTCGGCGGGCGAGCTCGGAGGAGGAGAAGCCGGTGGAGGTGATAAGCAGCGAGACGAACTGCCCGAGCGCGAGCCCCACGAGCACCTCCCGCCGGAGCCACCTCGGCGCCGGCAGCGCCATTGCCGGCTAGCTAGCTGGTTGCTGGGTGCCTGCCCTGCTCTCGTCTTCTTCGCCAACGTCGCCGTCCGCCCACTCGTGTCGTATAGCAGGCTGATGGCTTAAACAACAAAGCTGCTTGCTAATGTATGTACACGGGCGACTTGGTTAGCGTCTCTGTCTCGTGGGCCCTATGCGCTGCCTGTGGCACAAAGCCGCCGGTTTTTTTGGTTTTGTTCCCACGGAAATGCAGCTCTTTCCAGCAGAGTTCGTGCAAAATCATCTACTCCCTCCGCTCCTAAATATTTGTATTTCTAAAGATTTCAATAAATAACTAGTAGATATGAAGTAAAATGAGTGAATCTACATTTTAAAATATGTCTATATACACCTGTATGTGGCAGTTCATTTGAAATATTCAACAGAGGAAGTACTAGTTAGTGTAAAAAATGCTTTTATATTATGAGACGAAAGAGTAGTATGTAGTAGTAATTCTCTTGAAAATTTGCATACACACACACACACACACACATATATATATATATATATAGTGTTACTATTCATCACTCAGGGTGCAGAATAAGTTTTCTTCACCCGAGGTATTCTTACGATCATTTCATAATTAAATTACCTGTGGAATTCAAATAGTTACATTCTTATTGATTCACTACGTAAAATTTGACATAAGAAAATAAAAATATAGGTCATAAAACAAGAAAATTTGCAGTTTATGTGTATTTTAGACTATGTTTTTACGTTTGTAATTTTACATAACATAAAATATTTTTTAACGGCGATTATATATTTTCTTACGGTCCTTTTTTGCGTCGGAAATAAGACAAAACTTACGGAACGTAAAATTACGGTGCATTGATGGTAAAATAAAGGGGTGAAGAATAACAATTTCTCACCCAGGATGACGAATAGCGCGATTCATCACCCAGGGTGCAGAATAAGTTTTCTTCACCCGAGGTAATCTTACGATCATTTCATAATTAAATTACGTGTGGAATTCAAATAGTTATATTCTTATTGATTCACTACGTAAAATTTGACATAAGAAAATAAAAATATAGGTCATAAAATAAGAAAATTTACAGTTTATGTGTATTTTAGACTATATTTTTACGTTTGTAATTTTACATAACACAAAATATATTTTAACGGCGATTATATATTTTCTTATGGTCCTTTTTTGCGTCGGAAATAAGACAAACTTACGAAATGTAAAATTACGGTGCATTGATGGTAAAATAAAGGGGTGAAGAATAACAATTCCTTACCCAGGGTGACGAATAGCGCGATTCATCACCCAGGGTGCAGAATAAGTTTTCTTCACCCGAGGTAATCTTATGATATATATATATATATATATATATATATATATATATATATATATATATATATATATCATACGACTAAATTTCAGTAGTACAACATTTTTTTTGCAGATCATCTTGCGGTCACAAAAAGTGATATAGTTGAGGAGGGCATAGAAGAATACACGAAGTAAATTATATTTTCTCACAAAAACTTGCAGGTGCATGCCGTCACGCTTTGTTTCAGGATTTTTTGGAACTTGAAAAATATGTTTTTCCAAATTTCCTAATCTAACTAAAGAGTGCAAGCTAGCCCAGGAGCACAAAATTCACTCTCTGATGGCTAAACAACAAAGCTGCTTGTGCTAGCTAAGAGCATCTCCAGCCGCGCTCCCAACAAACCATCCTCAGACAAATTTTTAGCGTTGACAGGCGAAAATCGGCCCAGTCGCGTCTCCAGGACTTAGTTTTTTGCTAGGTTGGGCCGAAATAACAGCCGACGCATCCGAGCCGAACCCGGCGCGCTGGGGGCGCTTGGGGGCGCCGGCACAAGCGAAAAGGGGCGTGGGGCCTCTCTGTCGGCGAGAGGAGAGCCTTTTTCCGCCGTTTCTTCCCGCTTCCTCCCCGGCTTCCCTCTCATTTTCTCATTCCTCCCGCCAATCTCCCTCCTTCTCCCCTCGCCGGCAACCATGCCGCCGAAGAAATACGTGATACCCCACGCCGTGACGGTTGCGACCGCCGCCGCCCAGCCGAAACAAAGGAAGCCGAGGGCGCCGCCGTCCAAGCCGTCGGGCATGTCCAACGCCGACTGGAGGGCGGAAGTCCAGCGTCGGGAGGCCGTCACCACCGACCGGCGGAACAGGGCCAACGCCAAGAAGGCCAGGGACAACACGACGCTCGCGGCTGCGGCTGCGGTCGAACAAGCCGAGGCGGCTCGCGTGGGGATGACGAATCCTCCCGGGGGGCATGCCCAGTACGCGCCCTGGAGCCAGCAAAGCGTCGGTTTTTCGGTCGGCTTCTCGTCGTCGTCGCAACCCTGCGGATGCACGCCGTCGCTGGGCTACGCCGACAGGGACGCGCACGGTGGGTTCAACCCAACATCACCTTCCCCCATGATCACCCGGCCCAGCGCACGCCCTCGCCCGCCTTCGCTGGCGTGCAGTACTCTCCATACAACTACTTGTTGGGGAACGTAGCAGAATTTTAAAATTTTCTACGCATCACCAAGATCAATCTATGGATTCATCTAGCAACGAGGGAGAGGGGAGTGTATCTACATACCCTTGTAGATCACGAGCGGAAGCATTCAAGAGAACGAGGTTGATGGAGTCGTACTCGTCGTGATCCAAATCACCGATGACCGAGCGCCGAACGGACGGCACCTCCGCATTCAACACACGTACGGTTAGGGAAGACGTCTCCTCCTTCTTGATCCATCAAGGGGAAGGAGAGGTTGATGGAGATCCAGCAGCACGACGGCGTGGTGGTGGAAGCAGCGGTGATCTCGGCAGGGCTTCGCCAAGCTCCAACGAGAGAGAGAGAGAGAGAGAGAGGTGTTACGTGGGGAGAGGGAGACGCCAGAGACTTGGTGCGGCTGCCCTCCCTCCCCCCCCCACTATATATAGGACCCCTAGGGGGGTGCCGGCCCTAGGAGATGGGATCTCCAAGGGGGGGGCGGCGGCCAAGGGGGACTTGCCCCCCAAGCCAAGTGGAGCGCTCCCCACCCCTAGGGTTTCCAACCCTAGGCGCAGGGGGAGGCCCATGGGGGCGCACCAGCCCACCAGGGGCTGGTTCCCCTCCCACTTCAGCCCATGGGGCCCTCCGGGATAGGTGGCCCTGTTGGGGAACGTAGTAATTTCAAAATTTTCCTACGCACACGCAAGATGATGGTGATGCATAGCAACGAGAGAGGAGAGTGTGATCTACGTACCCTTGTAGACCGACAGCGGAAGCGTTAGCACAACGAGGTTGATGTAGTCGTACGTCTTCACGGCCCGGCCGATCAAGCACCGAAACTACGGCACCTTCGAGTTTTAGCACACGTTCAGCTCGATGACGATCCCCGGACTCCGATCCAGCAAAGTGTCGGGGTAAAGTTCCGTCAGCACGACGGCGTGGTGACGATCTTGATGTACTACCGTCGCAGGGCTTCGCCTAAGCACCGCTACAATATTATCGAGGATTATGGTGGAAGGGGGCACCGCACACGGCTAAGAATATGATCACGTGGATCAACTTGTCTGTCTAGGGGTGCCCCCTGCCCCCGTATATAAAGGAGCAAGGGGAGGAGGCCGGCCGGCCCCTATTGGCGCGCCAGGAGGAGTCATCCTCCTAGTAGGAGTAGGACTCCTACTAGGAGGGGGAAGGAAGTGGGGAGGGAGAAGGAAAGGGGGGCGCCGCCCCCCTCTCCTAGTCCAATTCGGACCAGGGGGAGGAGGCGTGCGGCCCACCCTGGCTGCCCCCTCTCTCTCCACTAAGGCCCATATGGCCCATTACTTCTCCCGGTAGGGTTCCAGTAACCCTCCGGCTCTCCGGTTTTCTCCGAAATCACCCGGAACACTTCCGGTGTCCGAATATAGCCGTCTAATATATCAATCTTTATGTCTCGACCATTTCGAGACTCCTTGTTATGTCCGTGTTTCACATCCGGGACTCCGAACTAACTTCGGTACATCAAAACTCATAAACTCATAATATAACTGTCATCGAAACCTTAAGCGTGCGGACCCTACGGGTTCGAGAACAATGTAGACATGACCGAGACACGTCTCCGGTCAATAACCAATAGCGGAAACTGGATGCTCATATTGGCTCCTACATATTCTACGAAGATCTTTATCGGTCAGACCGCATAACAACATACGTTGTTCCCTTTGTCATCGGTATTTTACTTGCCCGAGATTCGATCGTCGGTATCTCAATACCTAGTTCAATCTCGTTACCAGCAAGTCTCTTTACTCGTTTCGTAATACATCATCTCGCAACTAACTCATTAGTTGAAATACTTGCAAGGCTTATGTGATGTGCATTACCGAGAGGGCCCAGAGATACCTCTCCGACAATCGGAGTGACAAATCCTAATCTCGAAATACGCCAACCCAACATGTACCTTTGGAGACACCTGTAGAGCTCCTTTATAATCACCCAGTTACGTTGTGACGTTTGGTAGCACACAAAGTGTTCCTCCGGCAAACGGGAGTTGCATAATCTCATAGTCATAGGAACATGTATAATTCATGAAGAAAGCAATAACAACATACTAAACGATCGGGTGCTAAGCTAATGGAATGGGTCATGTCAATCACATCATTCTCCTAATAATGTGATCCCGTTAATCAAATGACAACACATGTCTATGGTTAGGAAACATAACCATCTTTGATTAATGAGCTAGTCAAGTAGAGGCATACTAGTGAGGTTTGGTTGTCTATGTATTCACACAAGTATTATGTTTCCGGATAATACAATTCTAGCATGAATAATAAACATTTATCATGATATAAGGAAATAAAATAATAACATTATTATTGCCTCTAGGGCATATTTTCTTCAGGCCCCACCCGGTGGACCCCCGGGACCCTTCCGGTGGTCCCGGTACAATACCTATTACCCCCGAAACTTTCCCGATGGCCGAAACTGGACTTCCTATATATAAATCTTCACCTCCGGACCATTTCGGAACTCCTCGTGACGTCCGGGATCTCATCCGAGACTCCGAACAACTTTTGGGTTACCGCATACTAATATCTCTACAACCCTAGTGTCACCGAACCTTAAGTGTGTAGACCCTACGGGTTCGGGAGACACACAGACATGACCGAGACGACTCTCCGGTTAATAACCAACAGCGGGATCTGGATACCCATGTTGGCTCCCACATGCTCCTCGATGATCTCATCGGATGAACCACGATGTCGAGGATTTAATCAATCCTGTATTCAATTCCCTTTGTCAATCAGTACGTTACTTGCCCGAGATTCGATCGTCGGTATCCCAATACCTCGTTCAATCTCGTTACCGGTAAGTCACTTTACTCGTACCATAATGCATGATCCCGTGACCAAACACTTGGTCACATTGAGCTCATTATGATGATGCATTACCGAGTAGGCCCAAAGATACCTCTCCGTCATATGGAGTGACAAATCCCAGTCTCGATCTGTGTCAACCCAACAGATACTTTCGGGGATACCTGTAGTATACCTTTATAGTCACCCAGTTACGTTGTGACGTTTGGTACACCCAAAGCACTCCTACGGCATCCGGGAGTTACACGATCTCATGGTCTAAGGAAATGATACTTGACATTGGAAAAGCTCTAGCAAACGAACTACACGATCTTGTGCTATGCTTAGGATTGGGTCTTGTCCATCACATCATCCTCCTAATGATGTGATCCCATTATCAATGACATCCAATGTCCATAGTCAGGAAACCGTGACTATCTATTGATCAACGAGCTAGTTAACTAGAGGCTCACTAGGGACATGTTATGGTCTATGTATTCACACATGTATTATGATTTCCGGATAACACAATTATAGCATGAACAATAGACAATTATCATGAACAAGGAAATATAATAATAATCATTTTATTATTGCCTCTAGGGCATATTTCCAACAGTCTCCCACTTGCACTAGAGTTAATAATCTAGTTACATTGTGATGAATCGAACACCCATAGAGTTCTGGTGTTGATCATGTTTTGCTCGCGGAAGAGGTTTAGTCAACGGATCTGCGACATTCAGATCCGTATGTACTTTGCAAATATCTATGTCTCCATCTTGAACATTTTCACGAATGGAGTTGAAGCGACGCTTGATGTGCCTGGTCTTCTTGTGAAACCTGGGCTCCTTGGCAAGGGCAATAGCTCCAGTGTTGTCACAGAAGAGAGTGATCGGCCCCGACGCATTGGGTATGACTCCTAGGTCGGTGATGAACTCCTTCATCCAGATTGCTTCATGCGCTGCCTCCGAGGCTGCCATGTACTCCGCTTCACATGTAGATCCCGCCACGACGCTTTGCTTGCAACTGCACCAGCTTACTGCCTCACCATTCAAAATATACACGTATCCGGTTTGTGACTTTGAGTCATCCAGATCTGTGTCGAAGCTAGCGTCGACGTAACCCTTTACGACGAGCTCCTCGTCACCTCCATATACGAGAAACATATCCTTAGTCCTTTTCAGATACTTTAGGATGTTCTTGACCACTGTCCAGTGTTCCATGCCGGGATTACTTTGGTACCTTCCTACCAAACTTACGGCAAGGTTTACATCAGGTCTGGTACACAGCATGGCATACATGATAGACCCTATGGCTGAGGCATAGGGGACGACACTCATCTTTTCTCTATCTTCTGCCGTGGTCGGACATTGAGCTGAGCTCAATTTCACACCTTGCAATACAGGCAAGAACCCCTTCTTGGACTGATCCATATTGAACTTCTTCAATATCTTATCAAGGTATGTGCTTTGTGAAAGACCTATGAGGCGTCTCGATCTATCTCTATAGATCTTGATGCCTAACATGTAAGCAGCTTCTCCAAGGTCCTTCATTGAAAAACACTTATTCAAGTAGGCCTTAATACTGTCCAAAGTTCTATATCATTTCCCATCAAAAGTATGTCATCCACATATAATATGAGAAATGCTACAGAGCTCCACTCACTTTCTTGTAAACGCAGGCTTCTCCATAAGTCTGCATAAACCCAAACGCTTTAATCATTTCATTAAAGCAAATGTTCCAACTCCGAGATGCTTGCACTAGCCCATAGATGGAGCGCTGGAGCTTGCATACCTTGTTAGCATTCTTAGGATCGACAAAACCTTCCGGCTGCATCATATACAATTCTTCCTTAAGAAAGCCGTTAAGGAATGCCGTTTTGACGACCATTTGCCATATCTCATAATCATAGTATGCGGCAATTGCTAACATGATTCGGACGGACTTCAGCTTCGCTATGGGTGAGAAAGTCTCATCGTAGTCACCCCCTTGAACTTGTCGATAACCCTTAGCGACAAGTCGAGCCTTATAGATGGTAACATTACCATCCGCGTCCGTCTTCTTCTTAAAGATCCATTTATTCTCTATCACTCGCTGATCATCGGGCAAGTCTGTCAAAGTCCATACTTTTTTTTCATACATGGATTCTATCTCGGATTGCATGGCTTCAAGCCATTTGTTGGAATCTGGGCCCGCCATTGCTTCTTCATAGCTCGAAGGTTCACCATTGTCTAACAACATGATTTCCAGGACAGGGTTGCCATACCATTCTGGTGTGGAACGTGTCCTTGTGGACCTTCGAAGTTCAGTAGCAACTTGATCCGAAGTACCTTGATCATCATCATTAACTTCCTCTCTAGTCGGTGCAGGCACCACAGGAACATCTTCCTGAGCTGCGCTACTTTCCGGTTCAAGAGGCAGTACTTCATCGAGTTCTACTTTCCTCCCACTTACTTCTCTCGAGAGAAACTCTTTCTCCAGAAAGGACCCGTTCTTGGCAACAAAGATCTTGCCTTCAGATCTGAGGTAGAAGGTATACCCAATGGTTTCCTTAGGGTATCCTATGAAGACGCATTTTTCCAACTTGGGTTCGAGCTTTTCAGGTTGAAGTTTCTTGACATAAGCATCGCATCCCCAAACTTTTAGAAACGACAGCTTAGGTTTCTTCCCAAACCACAATTCATACGGTGTCGTCTCAACGGATTTAGACGGTGCCCTATTTAAAGTGAATGTAGCTGTCTCTAGAGTGTATCCCCAAAAAGATAGCGGTAAATCAGTGAGTGACATCATAGATCGCACCGTATCCAATAGAGTGCGATTACGACGTTCGGATACACCGTTACGCTGAGGTGTTCCAGGCGGCGTGAGTTGTGAAACGATTCCACATTTCCTTAAGTGTGTACCAAATTCGTGACTTAAATATTCTCCCCCACGATCTGATCGTAAGAATTTTATCTTTTGGTCACGTTGATTCTCTACCTCATTCTGAAATTCCTTGAACTTTTCAAAGGTCTCAGACTTGTGTTTCATCAAATAGACATACCCATATCTACTTAAGTCATCAGTGAGAGTGAGAACATAACGATAGCCACCGCGAGCTTCAACGCTCATTGGACCGCACACATCAATATGTATAATTTCCAATAAGTTGGTTGCTCGCTCCATTGTTCCGGAGAACGGAGTCTTGGTCATTTTACCCATGAGGCATGTGTCGGTGTCAAAACCGGCGGATCTCGGGTAGGGGGTCCCGAACTGTGCGTCCAAGGCGAATGGTAACAGGAGGCATGGGACACGAAGTTTTACCCAGGTTCGGGCCCTCTTGATGGAGGTAAAACCCTACGTCCTGCTTGATTTATTCTTGATGATATGGAAATTACAAGAGTTGATCTACCACGAGATCGAAGAGGCTAAACCCTAGAAGCTAGCCTATGGTATGATTGTATGTTGTATATGTTATCTATCGACTAGCCTGGCCTCAGTTTATATAATGCACTAGAGGCCTAGGACAACAAGAGTCCTAGCCGAATACGCCGGTGGGGAGGAGTCTTTGTCTTGATCGCCAAGTCTTGTGGAATCTTCCTTGTATGCGGCAGCTGTCCGAACTGGCCCATGAGTATACGGCCATGGGGGTCCTCGGCCCAATCTAACAGATCGAGAGATGACGTGGTGAGTACCCCCTAGTCCAGGACACCGTCAGTAGCCCCATGAACCGGTCTTCAAGTTAGGGACGCTCCTCGATTCTTCCGAATTGTTCTTCATCTTCGGTTGTCGGTCTTGAAAACTGGTTCAATAAATCTTCTCATCTTCGATCTTGAGGATCCCCGAAATGCATTCAACGAGTTTACACGTCGTGTATCCGAGGAGCCCCTTTAAGTTCCGGCCTTTATCAATGCCTTGTTATTTTTATGCCACACCTCGGGTTTGAAGTTGTTCCCGGGAGGCAGTGTCCTCTTGCGTCCGAGCTCTAACGCCGGACTGCATTCGAGGTATTTTTTGCAGCCGAGCACCAATGCCGAACTGCTTCCGAGCTCCAACGCTGAAATGTATCCGAGCTCCAACGCGGACTGTGTCCAAGCTCCAACGCCAGACTATATCCAAGATGTCATAGATCATCTTGGTCCAAAAAAGTTGAAGGAGTTTAGCCGAGCTTAATGCCGGAAATGCCCTCTATATATATGGAGCCAGCCACTAGCGGCCGAGCTTTATGCCGGACTGCTTCCGAGATGGTGCACCATCCCGACTGTGGGCCGATTTTTTGTCAATATTTTTATTGGTGCAATTTATTCTCTGCCGAGATATACAGCCAGTAGCCCTCAAGGTGTGTATCGGTCTAAAACCCGAGATGCACCTGAAGGATGACGTAAGACCGCTGATCCCAGTAGCCGCTGAGACTCAGGTTGATTTGCAAAATCAGCCTGAGGATCAAGTCCTAGCTCGGCAGAATACTTCAGGACACAAAAAGCGGCGTGCTCAGTCCTCGAGACTCAGGTTGGGTGCGGCCGACCAACCCGAGGATCAAAATCTCCTCGGAAACTGTATTACACTTAAAATTTTCTGCATTGGACAGGCAATGCAGTAGCCCCCGAGACACTGGTCGGGTGGCAACACCAGATCAGCGGATCGATGTGCCCCTTTAATATTTGTGAATAATAAGCCCGAAGCCCAGTAGCCCCCGAGCCTTAATGCGGGCACGGGTGGCCGAATTAAGGATTGATATCCATAGTAAAATCACAAATTATTTGTAATGACTCTATGTATCCAAGTACTTTACGTCATTAATGCTCGGATCTGCATTGTATAAAACTTTGTTGACCGACCATCGGCTTCCACCTCCTCGGCCAATAACCGAGGAGTGTTTGTCCTACTTTATAAAGCCTTTATGAGGGCAAAGATTTACAACAAACAAGGCAATCTGGCCATACGGTTTTATAAACAAAGGTACGCAGAGAGATATGTTATATTACTGTTTAACAGAAGAAATGTCTTCCAAAGAAAATAGTCCCGCTATCGGTTCCTTTCTTTGTGTTGTCATGCTAAGCATGATCATGAAACCTTAGCTCTAATGTAAGAGCAAAATATCGAGGATTTAGTTTGGGAGGCCAGTTAATAGCCCCCCGTAGTGTTCGGCGACAGTCGGGGTCAAGCCGTAAACACTTCGGCCATTGTTATGAATGGCCCGCCATTTAACACAGTCATCGGATCGCTGACCAGTTTACGCTTATTATGACAGTCAGTTTTCGGCTTTCTCCACTGAGGTGCTTAACCATGTGAGCTGGAAGCACAATCGCAGTGGTTCTCCCTTTGCACACCTAGCCGAACAAAGTGGAACGTAGGAGGCAAGTGCAGGAGCTGGGCAACCCAACTATTGACCGAAGACACAATTCGAAACCGATGTATATATAGCAATATCCGAGAATGTTTTTGCCGAATCTCTAAAGGTGTCCGGCGTTGCACTGCGAGACTCGTGCTGAAAACACACAAATAGCTTAAAAGTGCCAAAAAGCTTGGAAAACCAAAAAACGTCAGTAAAAACATGACGTCCAAACAAGATCAAGTGTTCGGTGCCAATCCGAAAATTGGCCTTAGCAAAAGAAGTGCTTCTGTCGTGCTTTAACATGATACATCCTATCTCAAGACTTCAAGTGGGTCAGCCTACGGCTTCAACCTCCTATCTCGAGGGCGAAGTACTTCTCATTAGGCCAGTTTAGCAAACTAAACTCTAGCGGCTTTGAGAGATAAATTAGGCTCCCCGACTAGCGACCACACACTCGTGTCGAAAAAAGAAGTGATAGATAATAATAATAATAATAATAATAATAATAATAATAATAATAATAAAACTTTGCAACGACTAAGAAGAAGAACACTTATCATAAAACGGCTAATATAAATTTAAGAGCCTCCAAGTGACTTGGGTAAAAGAATGGTTGCATGTACCGAAGTACTTCTATCATATCTATGTTCAACCGAACTTTAAACGCGTCTTAACCGACCGTCGGCTTCTCCCTCTTCGGTCAAGGACCGAAAAGTGTTATGTACTCCATCTGTCGAGAATATCGACGATGTTTCCAATAACCAGGCAATCGGGCCATAAGGTTGTAACAGACAAAGCGCGCTCGGGGAACTTATGCTATATTACTGCGAAGTGTAAGAAGCATCTTCGAAGAAAATAGTACCCCCACCAATACCTTTCTTCGGTGCTCATTGCTATTATGAGACTTGTGCAATAGATTTTTTGTACTCATGAGTTCCGTTGTGTGCCGACCATCATTGAAAACTATAAGAGCGCTAGCTTTCGGCTTCACCCAGTCTGAGGCCCGGCTCGGATGACCCGGTCGTGACAATCGCAGAGGTGCTCCCTTTACTCCCTAGCCGAACAATCGGGAACGTAGGGGTAAACACAGGAGCGAGGCAACCCAGTTTGCAAATCGCTTAAGTCAATATGGTGCATATTGTGACGTAATACACGAACAAGGAACGAGGCCGTACAAGTATAATCATATGCAAGAGGAAAAGCTTCATGAAGGAAGCCCCCAAGTGAATTGGGTATTTGAATTTATGGGTCACAAACAAAGTTTGGACAAGGAAATTTTTTACAAGCAACTTTTTTCCAAAAAAGTATAATGCCTGGTCGAACCGAACACAAGTTAGAAATTAAAGCTTTGAGCATGAAAGCGACTTAGCTGGTTAATGTGTTCGGTATTTATGACGCGGTCCGAGCTTGATGCGGGACAAGGTTCCATCCCCCAAGCCGGTCCCGAGGTGGCGGAGTGGAGAGCTCGACACGCCGAAGTGGTGACATAGCACGGTCAATGCAGACCGGCAGAGTGACGCCGATGTCCCCGGATCATTTTCCTGTGCACAAAAAATAGTGCAAACCGGAGATAATAGTAATAATGATAATTAATTAAAAAATCATTGCATAATAAATAATTTATGCAAAGTGAGTAATAAAATAAATATGGCCTGGCGCCGAAGTCAATGTCGATGCAGGGCATCGGCGTGATGCGGTAAAGGCGTGGCAAAGCCTGAATTCACAGGTCGGTCCGAGCTCCGGACGCGGCGTTCGCCGGACTATGTACGGAAATTGACCGAACCACCATGCGACTGTCGTTAATGCGGCCACCATTTGATAGACCTGTGTACATATGATGGACAAATCAGAGTAATAATTCCTTGGGAAAAATGAACCCAAACAAGCAAAAAAAATACTAGGATCAATAGCACTGGTTTATCTGTTGTAGCAATCCGAAGGAAGGTGATTTCCAAAATTGACACTCGATCCGCACACCCATTGCCTGATGGGTGATAAAACGACGGCATGGCAATGCTGGCAAAGGTTGGCTCGCCGAGGCAAAGCCCTCGGTCCAGCTAACGTGACGGAGCTGGTCGGCTAGTGACGCCGAAGTGTCCGGAGTAGGTTGATGAAGAGATGGCGAAGCCCCGGTCCAACCGAGATGCCGAAGCCTTGATGTCAGCCGATGAGTCGAAGTAGGTTGGCGTGATGGATACCAGCTTGAAGAAGTAATAGCGCGGCCCTGCCGATGCAGGTCGTGACGTGGTCGATGCCGGCTTGATGAAGCGACCGTGCGGTGATGCCGGTATGCCCGCTCCGTGTAATCCGTGGGGCGGCGATGTTGGTGATGATTTTATCCTTCACGATGCTGGACTCTTGTTCGGCTTGCCGAGATGATGATCCGAAGAAGTTGAGCTCGGCTCAACAAAGTGACGACGTGTCTAGCGCAGGTCGGCAGCCGTGGAGCAATATTGACGGACTGGTTTGACACCAGCATGATGTTGAAGATCATGTTCAAAAGATCTTAAAGTTAGTGGGATATGTTCGGGAACAAAACACAATACCCCATACAAAACTTCCTTCAAAAGGGATGTCCGAAATCCCGTTCATAAAAAAAGACGAACTCGGGTCGGATTCGTTTTCGCGCAGAAAACAGATCCGAAAAGTGATGCACTAATCGGAAGGTTCCCGAAGTTTGAACGGTCGGATCGAGCTGAAATTTTGAGAGGTGGAAGATATAGGAATTCCGCAGCCGATCAACGGTTGGATCTTCCAAAGGACGTCCGAGCTGGAAACTGGACACCATGCCCTAAACTCATCCAGATTCCCGTCCAGATTTGACATGGCTCCGGTATATCGTGGATTGCCAGAGATTCCTCCATCGGAACTCGACGAAATTTTCCAGGGTTGTTGTAGACTCAATTCCGCACAATTTCACCAAAGTGATCGTTAAAAAGACACTTGAGGAGGCGGTGGCGGCGGACACAAGTTTGCTGTCTAGAAAAACAGCACGGTCGCCCGAGGGCAATGTTAACGTTGAGCCCCCGGGCTCCCTGGATGATTCCTCCATGATCTTGATAGAGATCAGAGTTGACGTTGATGAAGGCCCTCGTCCGAACATGACGATCGGAGATGGAGCACGGTCCTCGATCGAGCCAAGGTGACCAGTCGAGCCGGCGACGAAGATGCCAGCATCGCAGTTGACCTGCAGACGAGCCATCGATCCTTTTGTCGATCACACAGTGGAACTCTCAATGAAAGCACCAATGTCGGTGTCAAAACCGGCGGATCTCGGGTAGGGGGTCTCGAACTATGCGTCTAAGGCGGATGATAACAGGAGGCAGGGGACACGAAGTTTTACCCAGGTTCGGGCCCTCTTGATGGAGGTAAAACCCTACGTCATGCTTGATATATTCTTGATGATATGGATATTACAAGAGTTGATCTACCACGAGATCGAAGAGGCTAAACCCTAGAAGCTAGCCTATGGTATGATTGTATGTTGTATATGTTATCTATCGACTAGCCTGGCCTCAGTTTATATAATGCACTAGAGGCCTAGGACAACAAGAGTCCTAGCCGAATACACCGGTGGGGAGGAGTCTTTGTCTTGATCGCCAAGTCTTGTGGAATCTTCCTTGTATGCGGCAGCTGTCCGAACTGGCCCATGAGTATATGGCCATGGGGGTCCTCGGCCCAATCTAACAGATCTGGAGACGACGTGGTGAGTACCCCCTAGTCCAGGACACCGTCAGCATGGTTCGCACGTGTCAAATGATTCGAAATCAAGAGACTCCAAAAGTCCATCTGTATGGAGCTTCTTCATGCGTTTGACACCGATGTGACCAAGGCGGCAGTGTCATAGATATGTGAGACTATCATTATCAACTTTACATCTTTTGGTATTCACACTATGAATATATGTAACATCACGTTCGAGATTCACTAAAAATAAACCATTAACCAGCGGGGCATGACCATAAAACATATCTCTCACATAAATAGAACAACCATTATTTTCGGATTTAAATGAGTAGTCATCTCGTATTAAACGAGATCCAGACACAATGTTCATGCTCAAAGCTGGCACTAAATAACAATTATTGAGGTTTAAAACTAATCCCGTAGGTAAATGTAGAGGTAGCGTGATGACGACGATTACATCGACCTTGGAACCATTCCCGATGCACATCGTCACCTCGTCCTTCGCCAGTCTCCGCTTATTCCGCAGCTCCTGTTTTGAGTTACAAATATGAGCAACCGCACCGGTATCAAATACTCAGGAGTTACTACAAGTATGGGTTAAGGTACACATCAATTACATGTATATCACATATATCTTTAGTGTTGCCGACCTTCTTGTCCGCTAAGTACTTGGGGCAATTCCGCTTCCAGTGTTCCTTTCCCTTGCAATAAAAGCACTCAGTCTCAGGTTTGGATCCATTCTTTGGCTTCTTCCCGGCAACTGATTTACCGGACGCGGCAACTCCCTTGCCGTCCTTCTCGAAGTTCTTCTTACCCTTGCCTTTCTTGAAACTAGTGGTTTTATTGACCATCAACACTTGATGTTCCTTTTTGATTTCCACCTCCGCTGATTTCAGCATTGAAAATACTTCAGGAATATTTTTCACCATCCCCTGCATATTGTAGTTCATCACAAAGCTCTTGTAGCTAGGTGGGAGCGACTGAAGGATTCTGTCAATGACCGCCTCGTCCGGGAGGTTAATGTCCAGCTTGGACAAGCGGTTGTGCAACCCAGACATTTTGAGTATGTGCTCACTGACAGAACTATTTTCCTCCATCTTACAACTGTAGAACTTGTCGGAGACTTCATATCTCTCGACCCGGGCATGAGCTTGGAAAACCATTTTTAGCTCTTCGAACATCTCATATGCTCCGTGTTGCTCAAAACGCTTTTGGAGCCCCGGTTCTAAGCTATAAAGCATACCGCACTGAACGAGGGAGTAATCATCAGCACGTGACTGCCAAGCGTTCATAACGTCTTGGTTCTTTGGGATGGGTGCGTCACCTAGCGGTGCTTCTAGGACATATGGTTTCTTGGCAGCTATGAGGATGATCCTCAGGTTCCGGACCCAGTTCGTATAGTTGCTGGCATCATCTTTCAGCTTGGTTTTCTCTAGGAACGCGTTGAAGTTGAGGTTGACATGAGTGTTGGCCATTTGATCTACAAGACATTTTGCAAAGGTTTTTAGACTAAGTTCATGATAATTAAGTTCATCTAATCAAATTAATTAATGAACTCCCACTCAGATTAGACATCCCTCTAGTCATCTAAGTGATACATGATCCGACTCAACTAGACCGTGTCCGATCATCACGTGAGATGGACTAGTCATCATCGGTGAACATCTCCATGTTGATCGTATCTTCCATACGACTCATGTTCGACTTTTCGGTCTCTTGTGTTCCGAGGCCATGTCTGTACATGCTAGACTCGTCAAGTCAACCTAAGTGCTTTGCATGTGTAAATCTGGCTTACACCCATTGTATGTGAACGTTAGAATCTATCACACCCGATCATCACGTGGTGCTTCGAGACAACGAACTTTCGCAAAGGCGCACAGTTAGGGGGAACACTTTCTTGAAATTATTGTGAGGGATCATCTTATTTACTACCATCGTTCTAAGCAAATAAGAAGTAAAAACATGATAAACATCACATGCAATCAAATAGTGACATGATATGACCAATATCATTTGCTCCTTTTGATCTCCATCTTCGAGGCGCCATGATCATCATCATCACCGGCATGACACCATGATCTCCATCATCATGATCTCCATCATCGTGTCTTCATGAAGTTGTCTTGTCATCTATTACTTCTACTACTATGGCTAATGGTTTAGCAATAAAGTAAAGTAATTACATGACGTTTATGTTGACACACAGGTCATAAATAAATTAAGACAACTCCTATGGCTCCTGCCGGTTGTCATACTCATCGACATGCAAGTCGTGATTCCTATTACAAGAACATGATCAATCTCATACATCACATATATCATTCATCACATCCTTTTGGCCATATCACATCACATGGCACATGCTGCAAAAACAAGTTAGATGTCCTCTAATTGTTGTTGCAAGTTTTTACGTGGCTGCTATAGGTTTCTAGCAAGAACGTTTCTTACCTACGCCAGAACCACAACGTGATATTCCAATTTCTATTTACCCTTCATAAGGACCCTTTTCATCGAATCCGATCCGACTAAAGTGGGAGAGACAGACACCCGCTAGCCACCTTATGCAACTAGTGCATGTCAGTCGGTGGAACCGGTCTCACGTAAGCGTATGTGTAAGGTCGGTCCGAGCCGCTTTATCCCACGATGCCGCCGAATCAAGATAAGACTAGTAACGGCAAGTAAATTGACAAAATCAACGCCCACAACAACTTGTGTTCTACTCGTGCATAGAAACTACGCATAGACCTAGCTCATGATGCCGCTGTTGGGGAACGTAGCAGAATTTTAAAATTTTCTACGCATCACCAAGATCAATCTATGGAGTCATCTAGCAACAAGGGAGAGGGGAGTGTATCTACATACCCTTGTAGATCGCGAGCGGAAGCGTTCAAGAGAACGAGGTTGATGGAGTCATACTCATCGTGATCCAAATCACCGATGACCGAGCGCGGAATGGACGGCACCTCCGCGTTCAACACACGTACGGTTAGGGAAGACGTCTCCTCCTTCTTGATCCAGCAAGGGGAAGGAGAGGTTGATGGAGATCCAGCAACACGACAGCGTGGTGGTGGAAGTAGCAGTGATCTCGGCAGGGCTTCGCCAAGCTCCAACGAGAGAGAGAGAGAGAGGTGTTACGTGGGGAGAGAGAGGTGCCAGAGACTTGGTGCGGCTGCCCTCCCTCCCCCCACTATATATAGGACCCCTAGGGGGGCGCCGGCCTAGGAGATGGGATCTCCAAGGGGGGCGGCCAAGGAGGACTTGCCCCCCAAGCCAAGTGGGGCGCCCCCACCCCTAGGGTTTCCAACCCTAGGCGCAGGGGGAGGCCCATGGGGGCGCACTGATGTAGAACGAACCCCGTGGCGAGATCCGATCCGTTGTTGTGGCCCGACCTTTCATGACACTCCACCACCAATAGCAGCAACCTCTCGCCCGCGCACGCGATGTACACGAAGTAGAGGGTTTGAACCTTGCGGCCCAGCACGAGAAAACCAATCTCGACGAAGGTACTCACGCGCAAAACAATTTCCACGAAGAGAAATCGCAACATAAAGGTTTTCTAAAGATCCCTCCAAAACTTGATACGGGTATCTACCCTGAAAAACACATCGTGTCTATTTCATATAAAAATTAACCTTCTGTACAATGCCTCGTATCATGGCTTTATATAGTAGCCGACCAAACCTTGACCTCGTACACGCACAAAAAAAATAAAGTAACTCCTAAACAAATCTGGACTCTCATTAAAGATACTTGGCCTAGTAATTTTGGTACAAGCGCTCCCGACTTGTGCAATCAGGAGGGCCCCACCCGACATCTCTTAGGCTTAAAAACTCCCAAATACATGTAGTCCTTTTGTTGATCTTTTCCTTGCGTGGCAGAAATAAAAACAGAAAGGATCTACTCCTAGTAGTTTTAATCCTTACGTAGCATGCAAAATTGGATAGGTGAGCTTGACCTGTAGCTTTATTGGACTCCTTCCCATACACGAACTGGTCCTGTTCCGGTGTCCATGACAATATAGATAAATATTCAAAGTGAACACCATCTGGACTCCAACCGAAAATTGGTGGCAGCTGAACTTGTTTTATATCTGCTCGCACATCAACGACTGCTTGGTCATCAGTACGAATGCATGCATTGTTAGACATATTCTGCATACCTAGTGCATGGTTCATGGTCTTTCTCACGCCTAAACATTGCAAAACAGTAACATGGTCTGTAGTACTTGGTAGTAAATCTTCTGCATCATTGTAAGTAATGGACAAATACGTTGGTGTATAAGCTGCATATTTTGGCACAACCTCGATAACAATAGGATCGACAACTACACTGGTATTTGGTATAGTCATGGACCTATCACGCACCAGCCGACCAGGGGCTGGTTCCCCTCCCACTTCAGCCCATGGGGCCCTCCGGGATAGGTGGCCCCACCCGGTGGACCCCCGGGACTCTTCCGGTGGTCCCGATACAATACCGATTACCCCCGAAACTTTCCCGATGGCCGAAACTGGACTTCCTATATATAAATCTTCACCTCCGGACCATTCCGGAACTCCTCGTGACGCCCGGGATCTCATTCGGGACTCCGAACAACTTTCGGGTTACCGCATACTAATATCTCTACAACCCTAGCGTCATCGAACCTTAAGTGTGTAGACCCTACGGGTTCGGGAGACACGCAGACATGACCGAGATGACTCTCCTGTCAATAACCAACAGCGGGATCTGGATACCCATGTTGTCTCCCACATGCTCCTCGATGATCTCATCGGATGAACCACGATGTCGAGGATTCAATCAATCCCGTATTCAATTCCCTTTGTCAATCGGTACGTTACTTGCCCGAGATTCGATCGTCGGTATCCCGATACCTCGTTCAATCTCGTTACCGGCAAGTCACTTTACTCGTACCGTAATGCATGATCTCGTGACCAAACACTTGGTCACATTGAGCTCATTATGATGATGCATTACCGAGTGGGCCCAGAGATACCTCTCCGTCATACGGAGTGACAAATCCCAGTCTCGATCCGTGTCAACCCAACAGATACTTTCAGGGATACCTGTAGTATACCTTTATAGTCACCCAGTTACGTTGTGACGTTTGGTACACCCAAAGCACTCCTACGGCATCCGGGAGTTACACGATCTCATGGTCTAAGAAAATGATACTTGACATTGGAAAAGCTCTGGCAAACGAACTACACGATCTTGTGCTATGCTTAGGATTGGGTCTTGTCCATCACATCATTCTCCTAATGATGTGATCCCGTTATCAATAACATCCGATGTCCATAGTCAGGAAACCATGACTATCTATTGATCAACAAGCTAGTTAACTAGAGGCTCACTAGGGACATGTTATGGTCTATGTATTCACACATGTATTATGATTTCCGGATAACACAATTATAGCATGAACAATAGACAATTATCATGAACAAGGAAATATAATAATAATCATTTTATTATTTCCTCTAGGGCATATTTCCAACACTTCTCACCGTCGGCCTACGCGTCGTCCCTGACACCCCCTCTCCTCCATGGCGTGCTGCCCTTCTCACAAGCTTCTACGTCGCACCTCGGCGACACCGACGCGACCGAAGCCGACATGGACGACATCATCACGGCAGGCTCGGCCGCCGCCGCCGCGTCCCTCGGGTTCGCTACCCAGGACGAGATGATTGGCCTCGACGGTGACATGGAAGGCGAGCTCGAGTACGGCGAGGATGAGCCGAATGAGCAGGAGGAGGACGACGAGGAGGAGGAGGAGGACGAGGAGCCGGCGCCGGTTCCGGCAAAGAGACGCAAGAAGAAGGGGGCGGCCAGGACCGGCGAGCCACGCATCAAGTGGTCGTCCAAGGAGCAGGAATGTCTCGCCAAAGCGTGGAAAGTCGTCTGCCTCGACCCGATCACCGACACGAACCAGAGCATCGAGACGTATTGGGAGCGCATCAAGGCTGAGTTCGACGAGCGCAAACTCGTCGAGCCCGACTTCAAAGGCGTCTTCATGCAGCGCGGGTCGAAGGCAATGGAGAACCGTTGGGGGCTCATCTAGTCGGCGTGCAACAAATGGCATGGGATCGTCGAGGAGATCGCGGCTCGCCCAGAGAGCGGCGCCAGCGTTGAGGATCAGGTATGGCACGCCGGCCTCCCACTTCTTCTCGCCGTGAGCCCGCGCCAACTGTTTGTTCCTCGTCGTAGCTGCTGCGCATGTTCGCCATGTATCGCCAGGACAGTAGCGACCAAGAATTCAAGTACCTCCACATCTTCAAACGGATCGAGAAGTGCGAGAAGTGAGCGGATGTCCGACGCACCCTTGCCAAGGCCAAGGAGACCTACAAGCCGGACGAGCCGACGCTGGACGCGGGCGAGGGGCGCCCCGAAGGCAACAAAGGGGCCAAGAAGGGGAAACACGCTGACTCGGCTACCGCGCGCGTGCAGGAGTCCATCGAGCATTGTCTTGCCGACGCACATGCCCGGGCCGCACGACGTGAAGAGAAGACCGAGGCGCGGTGGTCGGCGTTGATGACGAGCAGTGCCGTCAAGCTCGACCTACTTCGGACGAACGTCGCCGCGAAGAAGAGGAACACTGACCTGACTTTCCTTCTGGGCGGGGCGGACATGCTCCAGAGCAACGACGAGGTGGTCAATGCGTGGTACTTGGCTGAGCGCGTCCTCATCCTGAACCAGCTACCATTGACGGCGCCGCCAACTCCCACGCCCACGCCCATGCCACCACCAAGCCCGACCGATGATGCCTCCATAACGCCCAGCAGCACAGAAGTCGCGCCGACGCCGCCCAGCACCGAAGCAGCTCCGACACCGCCAAGCCCGCACACGCCGACTCCAGAGGCCGACCCACCGTGTGAAGCGTTGCATGCGCGTCCTTTCTTTTTTGTATGCCGAACTTTTCATACGATCGCCGATCGCCGAACTAGGCCGATGTGATCGCTGGACTTGTGGCGTCTTTTGTGAGCGGGAATGTCCACGTTTGAATTTGCCGCGGCTTGGGAGGCGTCGCCTGGGGACGTGGCTGGGAGCTAAGTCGCCCCCAGAGGCCAATCTAGCGCCAGTTCACCCCCAGACCGCTCTTTTTCGACGCCCTGAGGGGCTGAACGGCTGGAGATGCTCTAATGGTTGTTGCTATACTGCACGGACGACTTGGTTAGCGTCCCAGCCTTGTGGGCCCTAGGCGCTGCATGTGGCACAATGCCATCGTTTTTTTATTTTTGGTTTTGTTCCCACGGAAATACAGCTCTTTCCAGCATAGTTCGTGCAAAATCATTTACTACTATGTAGTAGTATTTTTTTTCGAATAATATAGATATTTACTTTTTATTTGGCTGGACTTCTTTTTTTTGGCTTTGATGAGTTGGCCAGGCTAAATTTTAGAACAACATTTTTTCCCCCGGTCATCTTGCAATGGGACATAATAAAAATTGATATAGTCCAGAAGCGCATGAAAGAATACAGAGTATCATAGTTTCTCACAAAAACTTTGCAGGTGCATAGTATGCTGTCATGTGCATGGCATAAATTTTATCAGGAATTTTTGGAACTTGGAAGATATGTTTTCCATTTTTTCTTCTACTAAACTAACGAGTGCAAGCTAGCCCAGGAGCACAAAATCCACTCTCTTATTACACAACTGCTACCTTGGTACCCGCAAAAAAAGAAAAAAAAACTGCTACCTTTTTTTAGACGATGGGGAGATCAAATTTTGGGCTCTTGCGCCACGCAATGTGCGCAACACAGCTTTATACAGACATTGCCCAAGATATTGGAGTCGGAAACAGATCACCAAATATCAACACAGTGATATTCTTTTGCGAGTCATTGCTGTCGTTCTCAGTTCTAGTTGCGTTTAGAGTTGTAGGATATTATCTTTTTCCTGCATCCAGACGAGATTATGGACCGCCGTACAGGTAGACCCATTGCTATCTGCCATGGCGTCACGGAGTGCTATTTTATTTGTTTTAGTTATTACGGTCTGAGTATCAAGAGAGGGAACCATATCTTCTACTTGTGCATATATGTATACATTTTTTCCCTGATAAGTGATTCGTAAGTTGACAATGTGTTGCTTGGATTGTTTAATGATGCGTACGTATATGCGTATTACGTTACATGTGTTTTATTCAAATTGTTGTTGTGAGGTCAAAGCATCAAAAGTCAGCAACTAATAATGATACGCACATTGCAATCCGTCACCGATTCAGTGTGTCGTCGGATAGAAGTGCATGCACTCTCAGGCAACGTACGCCATCACATGCGTGTGCATGTTTGGTCAACTGTTTATTACTGTACATCATTCTAGTATTTGTGATTATGCTCTCTTCTATAGTCCAAAGAACATGGGTGCAAATTAGATTTTTCTCCTTCTGAATTGCACGAACCTTTTGAAAGATTAAGCTTTGAAACTTCGATGCATTACAACTGACTTGTTTTAGATCGTGTTTTTTTATACTTCAGGACTACAAATGGTGCGTCACAACGAAACAACATATTATATTGCTCTAACATGTCTCGGTCGCGGTTGAGGTGCCCTATGATACACTCTTGCCTTCGCCTCAATCAGTTGGTCGACCATTTTGTGGGGACCAACAACATCACCTAATTTTGAATTTGAACTTTTGAAACACGTATGTACATGAACACCGATGATTGCAGCCCCGGGCGTTTGTCCTTAGGGGCAGTTGCATAAAAGTCTTCCCGGTTGCCATCGTAAGGTCAGGCCGACTCCGGTAAAAGAGTGACAACAACGATGCGTCGATGACTCGTATTGTGGTTTACTGACCTTGATGTAATTTTTATTATGTTGGGTGCTTTGTATTTTTGTTGAACTTTTATGATAGACCTGGATTCTCTTTGTAAAAGAAAATAATCCCCACACAAAAAGGAGAAATAATGTTGACTGGATACATCTCTATGGGAGTAACAAAAGGGTATGTTTAACATCAACGCCCATCATAATAATTTCCTTTGGTTTAATCTTTTCATATGCTTTCTTGTTGTGTAGTATGTTCTATTTATGTTTATAGGGAATGTTTAGAGTTATGTGTTGGCTAACATAGGAATTAGATATATGTCTATCTCTAAGTTACAATGATGTTATTTGGACACTGGATGAGCTTGATATAATTTATAACCTGATGGTCTTTCTAAAATGACGCCAACTTTTGCACAGTTACAATTTTTTTTAGATTTTTTTTAGGTAAACGAAATTTTTTTAGAACATCATTATTTTTGAAGGGACAAGATATTTCCAGTAGGGCCTCCAGCCCGGCATAGTAGGCATGGGCTCACTCACAGGCGGTTTCGGCCTGCCCTGGCCCGGCCTTAAGGTTTGGAGGTTAGGCCCGACCCACACTTCCCACCACTCGGCCACTCCTGCCCCCCAGACCTCGCCGCCGGCGTCCATGTCGTCGTTCTCCCACCGTCTCCCTGCCCACACCCAAACCCGGACCCGGCGGAGGTGGCTCCGGAGCCGAGACGGAGCGAGGAAAGTGGTCTCTCCACTCATCCACTTAGCTCTTGCGGTCTCGCCTTTCCCCTCCCCTCCCCCGCGAGCCCGAGGACCGGCTGAAAATTGGAAATGCGCTCGTCTCGGTCGGTCGGACCGTCGGAGCGCGTGACCGGTAATGCCTCCGCCCCTATTCCCTCTTCGATGTTCCTCCCGTGAGATTACCTGGTTATCTAGGCGTGATTGGTGTATTTGTATCGGTAATTCTGAATTATTGCTGCGGTGTCAGAAGATGATTGAGTTCAGGCTTGCACACCTTCACGTGTTTAATTCGTCAGCTCGCGTATAAATCTCGTGGACGCAATTGTGGCGTTGTTTGTAATGCCACAGGTTGTCGCTCAATGCCGCACAGTTGCTGAAATGAGACACCAAGTGGTATTTGTTGGTCGCTGAAAGGTGCTGTTCGATTCGAGTATGCATTGTTTGGACCGAGCTATGTGATCTGCTTATATGGATTGTTCATGCCCCCGTCCAAGGAAACCGCTTATTACTGGATCAATATGACACTCCGGGGTAAGTTCAGGTTGGTTCTTTGTGGTCTTAGTGAGCTCAAGCAGTTTAGTTTGACCTCTTCATGGATGGACTCAGGGATCTGTTTAGTTTGTGTCCCAGACATGAGTGTTGCTGTGTTCTGGTTTACATCCACACTCACTAACAGAAAAGGAAAAGCACCGAGTGATCCGATCACCAGTGGCGGAGTTCTGTCCAGTTAACAGAGAGGACCAGTCTTAATGGGATTGCAAAGATGTACAGAAGAGAGAGACATGTAGTAATCTCACTCTAATTTACTTTGACCCTGCACTAAGCTCCACGACAGCTGATCGCACTTACACTCACAATTGCTTATATGAACATCATAAACTCAGTTAAAAAAACATCATAAAACATAATATTAATTTTATTAATATATTTAGAGATGTGATGTATGAGAACCCCAATGATACTTCATTTCATATAAAATTGCTGGACTACTGGATTGTCAAGTGGTGTTATGTGGGCTGTCAAAACTCAAAAGCTTTGGTGGACTATATAAAAATGGTGTACCCAGTGCTGAAAGCTCCCACACAAGGTCGGGTCTGGGGAAGGGAATTTCTAGACAACCTTACTCTTGTATAATAATTCTGCAAGGAGGCTGTTTCAAACCCAGGATCTCCAGGCCACAAGTGGAGAGACTCTGCGCCAGGCCCGCCCTCCTTTGGTGGACTATATAGTTTCTGAAAATGGTGCTACCTTGTTCTAGAGCCCTCCTGCATCCATCCCTCAGCCTGGTCCTTGGAACCTATTAATCCAGAAAAGGAATCTGTTTAGAACTGGTAATGAAATGCCATTGTCCTAGAAATAACATGCTAATTTTTTTCCATATTAAATAGGGATGGTGTTTTGAAGATAAAGGGATGGCGTTCTTTTGTTGCCACTGTTTTTGAATTTCTATGTGGCTCATTCTTGTATATATATCAAGAGAAGAGAACACCCTAACCTTCTTTGTATTGTTCTACCATATCACTTCTTTCTTGAAATGGAAGTATTGCAAAGTACTCCAGTTAGTAAGAATAAATTGCTCATCGTTAAAAGGATGAAAATATTATTATTATTTCGTACATATAGAGTTCATACCCTGATTAAATATGTGGAAATCACTATATTATGATTTTTTTTTTGCATATTTGTCTGATCCAAAATTCCCCCTTTCTGAATATATGTGTTGACGTTCACACTTCAGCAATCTCCATAAACTGTTCCCCAGATCAACTTAGTAACCCCATGGTTGCTTTAGATTAGATGTTATTGTGCTAACTATATGTCTGAGTCTAGTACTTCTCAACCGCATTGTCAAGAATTCTGTTTTTGATGCAGCCAGAGACCCCCACCCTCCCCTGGTTCCTATGTGACATTGTGCCTACCTCCAGGTTTGGACCTACGTTGGGGCCAGGGCCACTCCAGTTTTTTCCTTCAATAGTTATATATATATAGGAATTGCCTATATATATTTATGCACATATATTTCTGTGATTCGAAAACTCTATCAAGTTAACCTACTTTCACATTGTTTTTGCCCTCTATTGCTTTTATTCTCAATTAAATTTTAGCTTTACATTCTTTTTGGCCCCTGATTTTTCATTGAAATTCCGTCACTGCCTATATCATATCTATCTTTTAAGTAAAGCATGAACTTTCGTCGGTGCCTACCTTCTGCCACCAACACCACTCTCCTTTTGGCAGTTGAAGAATAATGCAGCAACCGGTGGTCCAAGATTGTAAAATGCTGAGAAGTCTCTGATGTTAAAATTTTGCCGCCATCCTGGTGCATAAACTGTCTGCCGTGCTTCCTGTTTGAATAGCACAAAAACAAGCCGATGAATACCGGCTGGTGGCCGTGGAGCTTCATAGGGAACTATTTCATTGCCTGAAACATTTGTATGTTCTATATTAGACTTGCTTTGCACAGTTCCATTTTTTTTAAGGTGAAGAATAAATTTGACCATTTCACAATATGGACTGCCACTGTTCTAACTATTTTGGGCGGCAAGCTCCTCATCAGTTTGATGTAGATATTTCCTGTAGTTCAGTGTCATTACTGCCGAGCCTGTTCCTTCTCTACTCACTGTAAATTCAGTAAATATAGGCAATGCCGCCTGTGATGCCTTATTTGTTGACCTTTTTCTCAAACTATATATACCTTAAGCTATATGTGTGGTTGGTCTCTACAGGCCAATATCATGTACTGCATATCCACCATTGCATCCATACACAAACATAGAAATATTGAAGTTGAAGATAGACTATCAACAGGCGGAACGGTTTCATTAGCGAGCATATAGAAAAAGGAGTTAGATCATTTGATTGCCTACCACTAAATGCGATTATAAAATTAGTAAACTCATGAGCTTGTGGCATGTTATGGAACTTCTGTTTACTCTGCTAAAAGCATTTCAAATTCTGTTTAAAATTTGAAAATCTGCTTGCAGCCTTGATTGAATAGCAGAGAAGTGTGCCTATTTGCTAGCCTAAGCCTAACAGATTGGCTAAGCCAGGTTAATGAATATCATTTTTTTGTGCGTGGAACAATTGTGGAAAGATTGATACCAAAATAATCTGAGTAGTTTGCCGATTGTGCTATATGATAAATTGTTCAGCAGTCTGCGTATGTCATGTATGATTGGTCGACTATTGGAGATTATGTAAGGCGTTACCCACCAAAACGTGCATCTGTTGCCTCTGGGATGTCTGTCACCAACCTGTACAAAATAACCAATACGATATCACCATTAGATCTGATCAGCAACAGGACTGCTCATACATGATATAATCAGCTACATAAACCTATGCCTAAATCATGTCAAATTAAGAAAAAAAACATGTATGATTAAATGGAAAGTTTGTTAAGGAGTTTTAAGTTGAAGAAACATGGATCCGATTAATTTATTAGTTATATGGTATTTTTAGATTGGTGATACTTTCTTAATAGCAAGCAGCTAATAAAAAAATGACCAATTAGCCAGACAAAAACCTTGGTGTCACAAGTAGGCAGCATGTTGGGTCAGAGGAACCTATGGAAATGCCAGTGTTTGGTACAAAATCAGTTAGTCGTAAGTGTATCCAGCAGGAAATGTGGCTGTTAGAGTAATAGCGACTTGTATTACTAGAAGGCCAAAGGCCTGTATATATAGAGGTACAGGTGAGGGAAATATGCTTGGAACCCCTTATACAATAGGGTACACTGTGTACACAGCACTTATATGTAACCTAACAGTGACCACTGTTCTGTATTATTTTATAATTAGCAGGTTCCTTCAATTTTTCTGCGTCTGTGGTTTGCTTCTGGATATTCCTAGCACAAACTTTTGGCATTCATAAAATAAACTTGAACAGAATGAGTTTTCAGTTTAACACAAATAAATGTCGTCTGAGCAATACTGTACATGTTAACTTTAAGCATTAGCTGCTTAGCTCTACCACTTGTTTCTGTTGAATAGTCTCTGTCAGCCTTTTTTTGCTTCTATTTCCCCTAACAGTACTATTGAGATTGCATCCATGCTTGTCCTGATGCTTTTCATGTTGATTGATGTCATATTTAATGCCTTCTTCAATTAATGTATTTAATGCCTTATTAAGTGCTATCTTTTCACTACTTTGTGTTTTGAAGTAATTAATAGTCAAATTTGCAGAGTACCTAGTCCATGAGAAGTTGGTAAAACATCTTCTTGGAGACTGTAGAAACTATTAAGATTTATGCTGCAATATTTGCTTATTTAATTTCCGGCTACCCAACAGTATCTACAGGAAAACCCATGAATGTTGGTAAAATGGCAATCTAAACAAAGAGACTCAGCTTAAGGGAATAATGGTGCTAGAAAAGAATTAGGTTACCACAATACTGTACTTTCTTACCCAATAGCATACAGAACAAGAGTTCTTCAGCTGTTGATGGATGGAAAAGAAACACCCCCCTCCTTTTTTGAGAGGGCTGCATTCCAATCCTGCAGGTTATCTAGGTAAGGGGTTCTTGAACTATAAACATAAAAACAATGTTGCAAGAAGCACTCGTAGGTTTCTTAAGAAATTTGTCATCATTGAGGTTAAGGAAGAAACTATGCAGTACTGTGTAAAAAATATAACATGCTCACCAATGCAAATATTCCCTGTATTCCGGTTTGCTTGGACTTGGCGCGTCAGGATCCACCATAACCTTATAAGATGGGATGTTTCTATCTTAGCATTGAGATAAATACAAAAGAGGCAGTTGCATACCTTATAGAGGAGCCAGGACACAATTCTACAGAACAAAAGGAAGAATGCTATAGTGGGAAGCAGGGTGGTCAGGTATCTTCTTTTATACACTTTTATATAGCTAGCGGGTTCAGGCTGGATATGAGATATTCCAGGGACATTCTGGTTAATTTTCTGGGTAGTTTTGTTTATTCAGTTACGTAGAGGATGTTCATAGCAGCATGCATGTATGCCAAACTTTAACATGAAGAGCTTCAAACTCGAACTTTAAGCAAAACAGACTGATTATCCTGTCCAATATTCTTGTATAGCACTGTACAAACAAGATACTAACATAGGCTGCAGACATATATTCTAAAGTAGCATGTACGATACTTAATCATTCCCAATGGTTATTGTGTGATGTTCTTGTTCTCACTATAATATTCTTTGTGACCTATATCTCTCGTATTTCATTATAAAAAATCACCCATGGAACATATATCTGTGGAAGTTAGGTATACTTCTTTTAGAAACATCATTCAGACCAAGGGTTTCTAAATGTAGGTTGCTTTGAGTAAGGAGCTTGTATAGATCAGCGTATGCGTCACTAACTATGATTACTTTATCTGATTATTCTAGACACCACCCCTCACACGAGAGTCATCTTCTTTTTAAAGTTTCGTTTGGATCAAAGGTCATTTTTCATATTATCTAACACAATGCCCAATAAACCTGCAAACTACACATATCATTTTTCTACAAGATATTGTGTTACTTACAAGTATGTAGAGCTACATATATTGTGTCACTTACAAGTGTGTAGAGCTTCGTCCGGTCACGACCTTCAATCTGCACCTGTGGTGCATTGAGCACGGCAGATGATCGTACCCCAGTGCCATTTGTAATCTCCTTCTCACCATAATTAATTATCATGGCAGCTGACTTTACGAAAGGATCCAACACATCACCAATTACCTGGCTCAGTGCCAAAGGGTCCCTGCCGCGCGACATAACTCGGTATTATTATTGAACGGAAGGCTATGCCAGAGGATTTTACTGACACTTTGGTCGACTAGGCAGTGGGAAATGCTCAATATGGTGGAAGGGCTGGCTGAAAATTTTCTGTGTGGAAGAACAGAGTAGTTCGTCGTAAATTTATAGGAGTGAGGCATCCAACTTTATGTTCACAACATTCCATTGTGCACTATGAGCAAATGGAATCTAACTTTTCATAAAATATTATTATTTTCCTTATAGTTCTTTGTTGCATGGAAATGTTGAGCACCTATCAATCTCCAGATGGCCTAGTTGTAGCTGTGGCTGGCCATAATCTTAGTGAATGGCCTATATGGTAAGTTGTTCCTGCATATATTCCCCAAAGATCTGGAGGTCTGTTTAAAGCTCCAAGAATTAGCCTCCCCTGCATGACGCCTTGCCTGGACTAGGACAAAGGTTTGCAACGAGTCATTTCATGTTCAACGATACTTCTTTGAGTGGTGAGCACTCAGCTTTAGAAAGAATATTTTGATCAACATCAGAATGCAAGAGTATGAAACCCGGGGAGGTAGAAACAGGTCATAAGCAATTTTTCATTGTTCTTGACAGCAATGGTAGTATCTAGTACTTTTGCCCTTCACCCTTGAGTGGAAAAGTATTCGCAGGTCCTATCTTACAGAGTTGTCACCTACTGAGGCTTCACATGGACCATAAAAACAGCCAGAGAGGTTCACAAGAAAATGCTGAAGACCTTAAATCATGGTAATGAATTAACAGGATGCGGCTGTTCTTGTTTACTTGAGAATAGCAGGATGTCTTATTTGATTACTTTAGCAAACTCAGACATTTTGGGACTATGACATCGTATAACCAGATTAGGCAAGCTTAATCTTTCTATACTTGGATATCATGAGGTAGCCGGTTTGACTATGTGAGGATGTCTAATTCTTCTAATGTGCAAAATGGAATATATATTCGTCTTTTTTCCATTTTGATATCATCTACCCATGTACTCATGTTTGGTTACCTCTTTCATTGTGCACACTGTACAAAATACAGCTGCACATGACCAGCCAGAAGAAACAGGTATGGATGAGCATCTCCTGGTTCAAGTTGCAGAATCAATGTCTTCGATATTGTCAGAATCAAGCCATATTCCAGATTCCCCATAGCATTTGAAATCTGGCACGAGCAGAAATTTCACCCTTGATGATACAAATGGGCAAATGGGCATTTGGAGATAGGTGCTATCACCTGGAGCTCGCATTCAAACTGATATTGTACCTGCAAGAGTACAACATCCAGCTGTCTCGGCTCTCCACACAAACATCCATATCAGGCAATCAGCAGCGTGATGAAGAATCCATGCAGATTTTGTATTTTCAGTTGGGAATAAAAGGTGAGGACAACTGGCTGCTACATTTTGTACTCTTTAATTCTGCATAAACTTCGGAATAAGTGCTCCGTACTGTGCCAAAGCTTTTCCTTCACCTTTTCTAGTCAGCATGTGTGTAAGATAACATTAGGCCTATTGGTATACAAGAGCTTTGCAGAAGACAAGTTATATCTCCAAAATTCCTACAATCCCTTCATACAAAACGGGCCTTAAAGAAAGCATGAGGTAAAATGGTACCATCAGTTTTTCCAGAAAACATAACTGTATGTAGTACCAAGAGCTTGAGGAAAAAAGATTGAGGGAAACCAACTAAGAATAGGATCCTCAACCTAGTATCTGTGTTATTTAAGTGGTATAAATCAGTGTTTCCGAAGAAATTTGTCGACCAAGGAGGGGGGCCACGGATACCTTTGGCATCAAGGGAGCTCTGCCCATGGTACGAACCAGTTGTTGACATTTGGATAACTAGTTTGCATGTGTACTGATACAAAATTTCTTGGGGACATGCTAATGTACGGTGAGATCACAACCAACTTTTTTTAATGGAATATGCTCAACATATCACAATCTTGTTGGAATAAAGTTACAGTGTTGCAGATCAGATGGGCATCTCCACCAGGACCTTGCTAGCAGAAAGGCAGAAGATCAACTTTAAAATTGCTGAAAGTTCTCGCATGACAATCACAAGGGAAAGGCACCAAGGAATTTCCCCGCACCGCAAACTACCTACACCTGACTTCCATGGATGAGCTCTCGCCGTGCATGCCAACCCTCTCCGCTGCGGCGCTGCCTATGGTTCCTTACTGTTAGAGGACCAGCTGTAAACAGCGCTAAAGTTCATCTAATCCAGGTCAGAGCTGAATCTATTCTAGTGGAGTGCAGTCTTATCATTTGGCAATCCTGCATCTACAAATTGGCAGATGCTTGCAGCATATATACTCGTTCTGCAATTATTTGTCATGATGAGCTACAGTACCAGCATTGACAGGATGCAGTGGCAAAATAGACCAGGAACAAGAAAACAGAGCAAATCAGTGCCGTAGTTGCCAACGGGGTGGCGGCTTGCTGATGGGTGGGCCCAGAGTCTGGGTCCGTGTGCATTGCACTCTGTTATGTAGAACGAGAATGACAAGTGGACCCAATAGTGGCTGAACGAGAGTGATGCAGGCGACACTGCTACTCTTCTTTCTCGAGTAGCAAAAAGTGACGGTTATTCTCCCCAATCGCTTATCTCCTTTGTGTTCTCCCTCCCCCCATTTTTCTGTGTTGTTCTGGTCTTGCCATGACGGCGATCATATCTTAGGTGATGGGGACATAACATTGTTGCAGCAGCTTATGCTGACTCCTGTGGGGCTATGTAATCTGTCCTAGATTTTCCCTTTCGAAGGGCTTACAAGTTTGACGTTTGGCGTTGATTTTTCTTATATCGCTGTCATTGATTTACTGGTTTCTCTAGCAATCTCAGGTCAATTAATCCAGTGTGAAGATCAGAACAGTGTGATAACACCCAGCAGCAAGAATGGGTTGGTCGGAGCAATTCAGGGATCTGGTTATCAATACTGCTGTATATTTACTTATCTTTCACCAGAGTAAAGAGGCAAGCCTAGTCGTTGATCCGATATTTTGGATGGATCTAGCGGTTCAGAGTGAAGTGATAACTATGCACATTCATCTGGAGCTGTCATAGATGGATGGGGTTCAAACATGGACTCAGATCTTCTTGACGGGTTTGAATGAGGAACGGGATGAGAGCAAGACCTAATTTGGACAGGATGCCAACATTTTCTACTAGCATACACACCGTTAGCGTCCATCTTAATCCTATTTCAGGGCCCTAGTTTCTGAAACTTCTGTGTATCATATTTCAGGGCCCTGGTTTTTGAAACGCCTTATATTTTGTTGAAACAGTGTTGCTAAATCTCAGTTGACTGAGATTTGGTTATGTCTCAGTCAATGCTATATTTGTGAGATTTTGCATGGAGATTTGCGCAGAAAATTAATTTTAGTTTTTTTTCTTATATGTTATGTACTTGAGTGAGAATTACTTAAGTCTGAGTCGACTAAGACCTAGCGACATCCTTTGTAAAATTCCAGTCACTTTTGTTTTCATTTTGTATTTGTTCTGTAAGTCTTGTATTTTTGTTTATTTTAGCTTTGGATTTGTTGCAACTGCATCCTTCTATCCTTGAGAATTTGCCCGTCATTGATGCTCTAGATAGTCCAATATATTATTCCCTCTGTTCCCAAAAATTGAACTGCAAAGTCTTATATTTAGATACAGAGGTTATTACTTGTTAATATAAGCAGGAATGCATTGGCTTTATATGCGAGTCAGATTTCCCTTTCTATGATTATTCTTATAAACTTTCCAAATAGCCCTGAGATTTTCAAGTATTTTTTTAGCATGTGTGCATCCGTTTTTATCTTTGGTAAAATTTGCATTAATGGTCCATCTGCCTTCTTGGGCAGCGACTTTCAAGGTAGTACCTACATACTCCCTCATCCACATTTTCTGAATATTTCAATATGGACTATATACAAACTGAAATGAGAGAACAGACACACTAAAACATGTCTATATACATCTGGTTCACAAAAGAGTCAGAACATCTTATATTTGTGAAGGGAGTTAATACATCCAGTATACGTTTTATATAACATATACCATATCACCACATACAACTAGGGGGACATACATTACACCTATTATGTATTTACATGTGCAACCCGTAGAAGAACCGGAATAGGGGGACATACATTACACTTATATTTCCTTCATTCCTTTATCTAAGGTGTATTATTTTCGGCACGGTGACCAAGACACATAATTATAGACATGTTGGGACAAAATTACCCTTGGCCAATTTATTGGTTAGTGGCAAGTAAATCAGTTAGTCCAGAAAAGTAAGAGATGCATGCAATCGACATAGAGATAGTCTCATTCTTTTCTACAAAGAGAGATACAGACAATCAAGAGAGAGATACTTTCTTTTTTTTTGAAGGGCTAACAACGGAATTATGAGAAATTAGAAGAAATGCACCTTACATTCTAAAATTTTATCAAAAAATAAATACACTTTATATAAAGGAACGGAGGGAGCATAGAGAATAGCGTGAAATCATGAAGTATTATGTACACCTTATATAAAGGAAGAAATGCACCTTACATTCTGGAATATTATGTACTTACATGTGAAAGCTGGAAGAAGAGGGCAAGGTGCAAATGGAGCATAGAGAATAGCATGAAATCCGAAACATAAAGAGGACGTATATGAAACTCATTAGGGCATCTACAATGCATGGCGCTAGGATCAGTATCCTGGTTGATGGGCAGTTAAATAGGCGCTTATGGTAAGGATTTTAGGCTAAGCGTCTGTGCTAGAGTCTGCATCTCCAACGCAAGTCGCAAATAACAGGCGCTCCACGAGTTAAAAATGAACAGAAACATCAAGCGAAAAGGCTCTCGACGCCTAATTTTGCTGCGGCGCTAACAAATGAGCGGGATTTGGCTGGGAATAAGACGTGACGGATGGGATTTTGACCCTGGCGTCCCGTCTTAGCGCTCGCGTTGTAGATGCCCTCAAGGAACCGGGCGCTTAGTCCTTTCGTTAGCGTGCGTGATAGTAGCGATTAGTTGTGCAACCAACCAGAAAAAGGGAATTGGGCAGCGCTAGCACCTGTAAATTAGCGGCTAGCGTTGGGACGGCAATCGCTCTAATTTTTTTATTTTATGAGATTAACTTTGTTTCCCTAAGCGCCCATCTTAGCATCTTGCGTTGAAAATGCCCTTAAGCATCGTGAGATTGACGGCCAACCAGCTATGCCACGTAGCGCAAGCTGGTTGGCTGCACTGAGAAAGCTTTTGAAATATTTTATAAATAGATGTAAGGATTTTTCTAAAAATGTTTTTTAAATGGAGGTCAGGACCCCATGTATTATTTTTAAACGGAGGGCTACGCAAAGGGTGCTCGCTGGTAGGCTAAGGTGGTTTTTTTTGCTTATTTATTTATTTTTTAGATCGAGGTGAGGATGTTTTTTTAAGATGGAGGTGAGGACCTCATGTATTTTTTTTAAATGAAAACATGTGCACAACTTTCTCTCAAGCGGCGCCACAGGGTGCGTCCCAACCACTAGTAAGAGAGTAAGTGCTAGAAGCTCCCACATGAGATGGGGCGTGAGGAAGGATTATACAAGGCACGCCTTATTACTACACAATCCAACGGAGAGAGGCTTTGTCAAATACAAGACTTTTTGGCATAAGTGGGGAGTACTTCACCACTATGCCAGGCTGTCCTTCTGGTGATTATAAAGTGTAAGGTCCAACTTACTATGGAACTACTTTTGGATAGCATATATTGCCAGAATAAAATCTAACCCATTGTTTTATACTAGTATACATGTAGATGTAACCGTTCGGATCTCCCCCGCCTTCGCGCTTCACCAACTTCGAGTGCGGAGCTAGGCCAAATGCCCCAACTCCATGAAGTCAGCCCCGCGAAGCAAAGGCTTCACACTACAAAACGATCGTCCGTGTGAGAAGCTGGCATCAACGGGTGTAAGCTGGATTAGAGGATTTGAAGAAGCCACATGAGTTTCGAACGGGGCCTAAGTGTGTCTTCTCCAACAATGGCCTCACTAGAACGAGCTCCATGTAGACCTGTCTCCCACCCTCCATTCACACCAACACCAAAAGTCTCCCCCTCAGTTGTCTCGGCTCTCTGTTACATTGCCACACTACTTCACTTCTACACGACCACACCTCCTCCCCATTCATACAATTACTTAAGTGCACCTTCTTACTATGCTACCTTCGACTACTATTTGCTCGACCCCACAAACAAAGGCTCCACCATCTCCTTGCTAACGCCATTTCACATTGTCATGCTACACTTTTCTCCATGAGTGAAATGCATCATTAGTCCATTAACTCAAATATGATTGCAAATTTTAGGCCAACAACACGGGAATTGATCGATTTAGGTCATAAAATCATTAATTTGATCAAATAAGGCCAAAACCAATGTGGGAAGGAAAAAACTGGCCACATGTCTGCCATGTTAGCCTCCTGTATACCGCTCGTGAACTAACCATTCTTTATAGGGACCTATTAGCAAAGTTACCAATTTTTTCTCATAAACCATGCTAACGGCATATAATGTTGAGAAAGTATATAAAAAACTAGCTCTGCTGAAAATCGAACCCAAGCCCTTTGGCAATGCCAACCAACTCGCTGGCCAGTTTAACACCAACCAATTTGTGTACTAATGTGCAACCTAGTTTATATTAGAATAAATTTGACATTAACGGAGTACAAATCCTTTCCTAAGGGCATGGCCAACGGGCCATGCTGGACAACTGCCCCAGGTCTCCACATTGGATTCAACAGTCCAGCTCATATGAACCTGTTGCCTGCAGATCAAAGTGGACTCTTGTAGAGTAACTCATCTCCTCGTGAAAGCAAGAGAAAGAAGACAAAGCAAGAGAAATGACCCCTGGTTGTGGTGCTCATGCACTCCTTGCTCGAGAAAATGAAGAATGCTTGTTCTCCTCCGCCTGTGGCACTAGGTCCCAAAGATGGTGGCATGGTTGAGTGGCTAGAGTCGCGGACGATGCTCTGAGTTTTCTTTGCTGATGTGGATGTACCGGGGCAACACCAAGTGATGCCCCCATAGTTCATGTCCCAAGTCCACATGATCACGTGGATCCTTTCTTAAAGTTTCTTTCCTAAACCCACACCATCTTCTCCACTTTCCTTCTGTTGGCAATCAAGCTGCTCATCAAATTAACGTGTGCGTTACGGAAGGATCGCGTGAATGTAGGAAAAGATTTGCATTCAGTTAATGTCATTGTATGATTGTAATATATAGAGTGGGCTCATTTTAGTACAAAGCATTGATGTTGCACTGGTTAGTGATACGCTTGTTGATGCCAATAAGGGTCATGGGTTCGAGTCCATGCAAGATATATTTTTATTACCCTTTTCCTTCATACACCGTTAGCATGATTTGTGAGAGAAAAAACCAGCCATTTTGCAAATAGATACATGTAAAAAATGGTAAGTTCACGAGCGATATAAGGGCAGCTAACATGGCAGCCACATGGTTTGTTTTTTCCCTTCTGATCGGTTTTGGCCTCATTTGATCAAATTAACGAGTTTATGGCCTAAAACGATCAATTCCTGGGTTATTGGCCTAAAACGTGCAATCAATTTGAGTTAATGGACCAGTGGTGCATTTCACTCTTTCTCCATGTACCAGGTGTGGTGGACGGATCGATCATATTCCAAGTGAACACTAACATGAGCCTAGTCGTCATGGGAGGTGGGAGAAGAAGATAAGGAACAAGAATAGGAAACACAGGTGTGGGAAAGCAAACCACCTAGGTAGGTGCACATACAGACTGTTGCACAACAAAGATCAGATTATTATTTTCCTTAAATACAATATTAACTAGGCTAGTAATTTGGTGGATATTTTAATGTTGGTGTAAAATGAAACAACACAAATTGGCATATCACTACCTTTTCTTCTTGACCCAATATCTTATAATCAGGTACAACTTGATCTGAGTGAGGTACTTGTACAATCTAAAACATTCTACTGAGTTACACCAACCTAGATTAATGGAATCTAGAATTTTCAGCCATGATATTTATTAGTGTGCCAAGATAGGCAAGTTCATTGCAAATGCATAAGAGAGTATCATGTCATCATTTTCTACCATTCAAATTTAATGGATAATATTGCACCAATGCAAATACCAATATGGTTGTAACTCCTATAGTAAGTTGTATGCTATCTAGTTACTTAACGCCAACCACAAATGATGACTAACACATCTATACAACACAATATATGTCTAATCTAGGGATGATTAATTCACTAAATGGAGTTATTATTTTCCTTATTACCATTCATACGTGAGGGTGAAAATAGATGGGTAGGATATATACTTGGTAATATCTATATTTTGTAGTTATGTGATACACTAACATAAATAATTAAGATTTTTTCCTTTGTTATTCAAATAAAATATGTCAAGTGGTAAAAATGCAAGATGTTTTGAATTACTTGGGAACTTTATTTGTCAGATTGAAATATCATGACACAATTTGTATTATGCAAATCTAGCCTTAGATTGAAGGTATCTCAATCTTCATGGATCTTTGTATGATCTTATATGTAGGGAAATTGCCATATAATATTGGAAGACCATTTCCCTATGAGAGCTCATTTGGTCGTTTTTTGTCATGTAAATTGTCAGGACTATGACACTCCAAGTTTACTAGTCAAGATCACAAGTAATCTGGATATAGACTACTTTTCATAAGCCTCTTACTTCTTGTGTTCCAGAAGTTCTTAATTTCATTATCGGTGTGCCCTGGCAATTGAAATACAATGATTGGTATTTAGTTGTATGAAGGCTAATTTGCATGATAAGAAAATCCGTTGTACAAGTTGGACACTAATTGTGCACATACACAAATGAAAGGTAAACGAATATCATGCTTTCAATACACATAATATGGAGAAAAAAACAAACCAATAAGTCATGGTATGTAATAGCATCTCTAGGCGCAAGTACCCAATTTGCCCCCCATATATCCACGAAACACAGATAGCAGGGGGCGAGCCATTGATGGATCACAAATGTTGCACAAGATCATTGAGTAGTTTTACATGCATCTTTCGATCTCGAAGTTGTTGATGAATATCTAGGAAATCTACAACATGTTGTGCCTCTTGTTTCAGGAGACGAACATTTTTTGCTAGCTTGTCAAAATCATGAATACTGCGAACAACCACACCCTCATCCTCCACAATATTGTTATGCAAGATTACACAACATGTCATCACCTCACACAATGTCCCAGGGTCCCACAAATTTGCATGTCCATAAAAAATAGCCCAGCGATCTTGGAGCACTCGAAATGGCCTCTCCACATCCTTCCTAGCACCATCTTTGCATTTGAGTAAGGAGAGTTCTTTTGTTCCCTTGGTCTTAGTGATAGCACTCACAATTGTCGTGCACTGTGGATAGATACCATTGACAAGGGTAACACATGGTGTAGTTGTGACCGTTGACGGTTAGTTGCACTCTGGAGCCTCCCCATCACAAAGTATTTTAAACAATGGGGATCCCTAGCTAAAGCACGCGTGAGATCCTGACATGCCAAATAAAGAGTGTTAAGTCCACAAGTCTTTTGATTCCAGCGCTTCAAGTGTGATGGTGGGATCTTTGGTGTGACCTTAGTATTGCGCTACCAAATCTACCAGATAGTTCTTCCATCGCCAATGCATGTAGTCGACTGAACTGAGCATACCGGGAAAGCCTCTTGTTGCTCCAATTTCCAGAAGATTTTCTATGCCCTCAGTATTTGGTTATCTCACGTACTCTGGTTCAAACACATTCACTAAGGCAGGGGAAAAATCTCACCCTTGCATCAATGCATGCGCCCTCTTCCATCTGAACATACTCATGAATGGCATCTGCAGCTGTGCCATATTCAAGCATCTTGATAGAAGGAGGGCATTTCTAGAGAGGAGAGAACGATAGTGCTACAGTACAATCCTTCCTCAATGTGAGGTAAGGATTATATTCCTTTGCACCCTCCATTATTTGGAAGAACAAATGCCTGCGCATCTGGTAGTTACGCCAAAAGAACCCCTCATGATATACTGGGTTGACTTTGAAGCAGTTTTTGTAAACATCAATATGACCCTGTATCCTAATCCTGGTAACAGTTATCATGCTCGACATCAAACCCCTAAAGTTTAGAATATACTTCTCTTCCTTCTCCACTACTTCGAGGATGCTCATCGTCATCATCATCAAATCGTAGTCGCCATCATCGAACATGATGATGACAAAACGAAGAACTCCATTTATTTAAACTCATAATGTAGGGGAACAAAATCATCCAACGACTCCATCGTGTCTCCTAAAAAATGTGCAACAAAAAAGATAAAAACACAGTCCAAACATTTTGTCAAACTTGTGGTGGGCGTGGTGTATGGTGGATGGACTAGGGTGTATCGGGGTGGCGTCCGGGGCGGCGACGGGGTCAGGGGGTGATCCGGGTAGGGGCCAAATGGGGGGGATTGTTAGTTTTCGAGGATAGAGCTTGGGGTGGGCGTAGAACGAGGAGAGCGCAACACACACAGAGAGATGTAACAGAGGAGGAAGATAGAAAGCCGGAGACAAGGGGGTGGTTTAGGAGGGTTTGGGTGGGGCTGGTTCGTCCGATCTGACGTGGGGGACATGTACGAACATCCCCATTTTTGTCCCAATATGGGCTAGGTTTGGGGTTGTCCGCACAAATAGCACGTCTTTGGGCAGGCCTGTCGGAGATATACTTTTTGTCTGAACAATGTCTGGACTTTTCGCTCGAACATACGGGGGAGATTTGAGGGTTTCCCTTGGAGATGCTCCAAGCTAATTTTTATAAATATTATTAGAACAATACATTGTTGTTGTTTTTAAAACTTGTCAACATCCTAATTTTAGACCAAGATATCATATACATCAAAGACTCATCCATATGTGTATTTTATCTCTTATTCTATATCATGCTGTATAGTATGTGCCATTGTTGGGGAACGTAGTAATTTCAAAAAAATTCCTACGCACACGCAAGATCATGGTGATGCATAGCAACGAGAGGGGAGAGTGTTGTCTACGTACCCTCATAGACCGAAAGCGGAAGCGTTAGCACACCACGGTTGATGTAGTTGTACGTCTTCGCGATCCGACCGATCAAGTACCGAAGGTACGGCACCTCCGAGTTCAGCACACGTTCAGCCCGATGACGTCCCTCGAACTCCGATCCAACCGAGTGTTGAGGGAGAGTTTTGTCAGCACGACGGCTGGTGACGATGTTGATGTTCTACCGACGCAGGGCTTCGCCTAAGCACCGCTACAATATTATCGAGGTGGACTATGGTGGAGGGGGCACCGCCCACGGCTAAGAGATCAATGATCAATTGTTGTGTCTTTAGGGTGCCCCCTGCCCCTGTATATAAAGGAGCAAGGAGGGGTGCGGCCGGCCAAAGGAGGAGGCGCGCAGGAGGAGTCCTACTCCCACCGGGAGTAGGACTCCCCTTGTAACACCCCGGATATGATTTTCCCAATATGTACTCCAACTCTTGCCGTTTCCGGCGTTAAGTTATTTTATTTTCTCGGGTTCGGGTTTTTGTCTCCGTGTGTTGTTGTCGTTGTCATGCATCTCATATCATGTCATCATGTGCATTGCATTTGCATACGTGTTCATCTCATGCATTCGAGCATTTTTCCCGTTGTCCGTTTTGCATTCCGGCGCTTCGTTCTCCTCCGGTGGTCATTTCTACCTTTCTTTCGTGTGTGGGGATTAAACATTTCCGGATTATACCGAGACTTGCCAAGCGGCCTTGGTTTACTACCGGTAGACCGCCTGTCAAGTTTCGTACCATTTGGACTTCGTTTGATGCTCCAACGGTTAACCGAGGGACCGAAAAGGCCACGTGTGTGTAGATAACTTGAACCTTAAATTAATTAAAATGAAACAACTGTGTGAGTTACCGTGATGGTCTCTTCTCGGCGGAGTCCGGGAAGTGAACACGGTGTTGGAGTAATGCTTGCGCAGGTTGTTCTCTAGTTTCTCGCTCGCGCTTTGCCTTCTCTTCTCGCTCTCTTTTGCGAACATGATAGCCACCATATATGCTAGTCGCTTGCTGCAGCTCCATACTTTACCTTGCCTTACCTATTAAGCTTAAATAGTCTTGATCGCGAGGGTGCGAGATTGCTGAGTCCCTGTGGCTCAGAGATTACTTCCAAACCAGATGCAGGGCCTGATGATTCCGTTCCAGATGACGCGCTTGAGCTCAAGTGGGAGTTCGACGAGGACTCACGCTGATACTACGTGTCTTTTCTGGATGATCAGTAGTGGAGCCCAGTTGGGGTGATCGGGACCGTGTCGCATGTTGGGTTTATCTTTCATTTTGGCGCCGTAGTCGGGCCATGAGTGTTTGAATGTTGTAATGCTATTTATGTACTTTGATTGACGTGGCGAGTGTAAGCCAACTATTGTATCTCCCCTTTATTATCTATATTGCATGGGATGTTGTGAAGATTGCCTAACTTGCAACATTGCTTTCAATGCGGTTATGTCTCTAAGTCATGCTTCGACACGTGGGAGCTATAGCCGCATCGAGGGTGTTACAAGTTGGTATCAGAGCCTTCCCCGACCTTAGGAGCCCCCATTGCTTGATCGTTTTTAGCAGCCGTTGTTGAGTCTAGAAAAATGTTTTGAGTCATTTAGGAACTATATATCGGAGAGTTTAGGAATTCTTTTTACTTCCTAGTCTCCTCATCGCTCTGGTAAGGCATCCTGACGTAGAGTTTTGACTCTTCTCTTCTCAAATTTCACTAATTTTGTTTTTTATGATCACGCGGGTATCTTGGAATCGTTCCGATGGTTTTGTAACGAGAACATTGTTCTTGGTGCCTCCTGTCTTAAGGGGTTGTGGCAGTGTCCCGGAGAGTTGAGCTCCGAGGTGTTGTCGTCACAATTTTATCGTTGCAGTTTTGGAATACCTGAGTTTAGTACGCCGACATCGAAAATCACTTTTATGCAGTTCGTTGGTGATATAACCTCGACGCCACCCAGTACTGGGGCGGGAGTTCGGGAGTATCGCCATAACTTGTATAACAGATTCTTTTCGAAGGTTGAGGTAGATGGTTTCCGAAGTTTTCTCGGTTATGTGTTGAAGGATGGATACAGCTGGATGTAGGATTTGCTAGATTTGGGTGAGATATTATGCTTCCCCTGTATCCCCAACACCTGATTGCATAACCGGAAAGGTTTGGGAGCTTCATAGGTGGGATTTCTTGTAGCTCTAGTTTCTTCTTCCACGGATATTCGGTTTGAGATTGGGATTTCTTACCGAGTATTCGTTCTTGATCCGTACCTTGTTGATTTATTTCTCTACCTAAATTCTAAGTGGCTTCTCAATTTATGGATATGTGACCATTTCAAGAGGAATGCATTCGTTCTTATGTTCGGATGTGAAGACTATATGTTGCAATTTTCATTCCGTTGGATTCAGCTTCAATATTTGTCTATCAATGTGCTAATGGTTGTCACCCTCTTCAGGATGGCTCCCGCTAAGAGAACCAATCAGAATCAGAATCAGGATCCGCCACCACCTCCACCTCCTTCGGAGGCATGGCAAGCTGTGATGGCCGCAACCAATGCAAACACACAGTTGATCATGCAAATTCTTCAAGAGTGCAATCAAGCGAACCAAGGCAACCAAGGCAACAATCAGAATCACTTTGCTACACTCAACCAGTTCCTTGCTAACGGGCCAAAGACTTTTAGCAATTGTGTTGAGGCAACTGATGCTGACGATTGGCTCGTGGATCTGTGCAAGCATTTCGAGTGCAGTAACGTCAGGCCTGAGGACTTCGTCAAGTTCGCTTCCTTCCAACTCAAAGACCAAGCTGCAGAATGGTTCCAACAGTACAAGGATTCCAGAGGTGGCCGTGTGATTACCTGGGATGAATTCCGCCAAGATTTCAAAGCTCATCATATCCCTCGGAGCGTGGTTGAAAGCAAGCGTGAGGAATTCCGCAACCTGAAGCAAGGCTCTTTGTCTGTCTATGACTACAACAAGTTGTTCCAGAAGCTCGCCCGCTTTGCTAAGCAGGACGTCCCACTACAAGAAATCTGTTAATACATGACGGATCTTGACCGTCATGGATCAGCCAAAAACTGTCATGCATTCCCATCCATGATGGATTTGAAATCCGTCATGTATATCGCGTCATAATTTGACATCATACTCTCCATGACGGATCTTGGCCGTCATGGATCTGCCTCAAGCCCGGCCAAGCCCAAACTAGGCCCGGGCCTTTGTGACGGAACTAACTGTCATGGACCAATGCCACGCAGGATTTTCATTTGACAAACTGGAATGACGTGGCTGCCTATGTGGACACTATTTTTCGTCACGAAATTTGTCATGAATCTGGGATCAATTTAAATTTAGTCTTGTCCGTTTCTTTCAGTACAATTTTGAACCAATGCACTTTCAGCCAATGGGTTACACAAAATATTACCAATTTTGGCCCAAGACAGTATTTCCAAAGTGCTATATATTACACAAATCATTCAATATATAAATTCCTCCATAGGTATCTACAACAGAACAATTTATAAAATCCGTAGGTATCTACAAGAAGCAGTTTACAAAATCCGTAGGTATCACACAACAAGGTTAGGAACTAGTAATCCTGTACAATCCAATTTACAACAATAGAACATATAAACTACTAAGGTTGTTATACATGTTTAGTCCTCGTCCCTCCTGATGGCAACTATATGTCCTGGCGGATTGTTATGGACAGCACCAAGTAGCCTGCTACCCAATCATACCTACCATATTTACAACAACATTAGACATTTGAAGATATGAATAGATAGTAGTAGAAATAAGAAAATTAGAAGAAACTTCAAAAATCAATTGCATATTCTATAAAATCCTTAAATCTTACTGTGCCTACAAATGAGAATAATAAAGTATCCATTATAAAACAACAATAAACATGAGATTGCTACAAATTAATCCAAACAGAAATGTGTCAGACGGAAGTCTTATCAAGTTGACTTATAAGTGATAATTTAATAGAACATACATAGCAAAACTCATGTACTATAGCAGCACCAGTTGAGGCCATATAAATCCACCAAAAAATGGCATCACTAACAAACAATATCCATGCGCGGAGCCACTGCTCGTCCGTCTGGCTGGCGTAAGATTCTGATGTTCATGTCTCAACAAGTTTACACATGAAACTAAATATTTATCAGGGCACTAAAAATAGTAAACAACACTTGTTTGTCAACTAAAGTTCAAATGGCATAGAAAATAACTAAGATCCATGGCCACAAATAGATCTATAGAAGTGGAAAATGGTTCTATTAAGAGATAGTGAGATAGTGGTTAGGATGTATCAGTTATTGATTTTAGCCACATGCATACTAGGATTACTTCGATTTGAGTGCATAAGATGATAAATTTAACCACCAAGATTAGTGTGAAAAATGCACAACTTTGAACTAGATGAACTAAATAGGTGCAGTTGAGTAACACTTGGGCTGGGGATTGGAAATAATAGGAGTGGCAGTAGAGAACTAATCCCTGGTTAATCGCAGAGCAGCTCCACCGCGGCTGCCCTTTTAAGCTCTATTGTGCGCCATGCGGTGGCACAGCTGCTAGTGCTACCTAGACCTGCATCCCAAAAACAAGAAACCATAATAAAACAGTTAGAGTGTTAAGTGACCGAAATAAAAACAAAGGAATAACATTAAGAAAAAGATTTGGGATCACTTGTCAGGAGCACTATTGAGGAGGGCGACTTAGGCATGGAGCAAAGGAGTTGAAGAAAAAATGTGTAGTGTTACTATGTAAGCAAGTGCTAGCTTGGTGTGTGCCTCCAGGTTGAGAGAGAGTGAGCTAACACATGGCTTTGGTACTAGTACTAGTAGGTGCAGAACTAATAGCAGTACTACTGCTCTTAACTGACTCACTAATACATGTGCTTAGTACACAAATTAACAGGTTTAAACCTCTGTATTCTTATTGTAGGACTGTCACAATGTAACAATGTAATTTCTTATTAGCTTCAGATTAAACTTAGTTCGGGAATACATATTCAGCAGGATGCAGGAGACGACAAGGAAGGAAAAAGAAATGCCTAGGGAGAAAACTATAAACAAAACATGTCGACATGTTAATACAGTAACAGAAATAATGTCTCCAAGAAATCTAAACTGAATTAGATCTTGGTAGAAAACTGCACTGAATTACATCTTGATAGAAGATCACGTACCATAGTGCAGCAGTTTGTCTCTACTTGGTACCCTGCAGTTTATCTATATTTTGTACCATGCCTGCAGTGTGCAAGATACAGAAACGATTAAGAGAAAAAATTAGTGTCAAAGATTCGGAGAGGAAGCACGCAGAGCACACCAGCTACTGCACCGGAGCTCTTGATAGCAGCTGCCGCCACCTTGTCTGCACACACACAAAACACACTCATAAGAGATTGAGAAGGCTGCAATTGACCCTGACAGTGTTAGACCTTCTATATAGAAAAAATGGTGAAGCAAACTGTCCAAATACACCTGCATCATTAAGTACTATCTATATAGGAACAAGGGGATTAGCTGATTGACTAAACCGAGAGGCACCAAAGAATCTAACATTACTAGTGAAATACTCCTATAGTATACAGCAATTGAAAAAAAACTCATCAATAGGATTTTAACTTGGCGCACTTGCATTCAGACATCACCATCAATGTGGCATTCTGAAACAAAATTGCTTTAATGCAGCAGTGGTTCCAATTGAGGTGTGCCCTACAGTATTACATAAGACAAACAAAATAATAAGGTTTCAGCAGCAAGCAGTTGCACAACTACATCACTCCATGTCCTCCTCCCTTAGATACATCAGCGATTGAAAAAACAGTTCATCAATTGAACGAGTCAGCAACACACTCTGAACCCAAAGACAGCATATGTAGTGGGTGAATCAAGCTCAAGCACAAATTTAACTGTTGTCCACATAGAGAGAATGAATTCATAAGGCTGTACAAGTAGAATAAACAATTTACCTACAGCTGCTAAGATTTCATCCTGAAATTACTACTCATCGACAAGCTGCTCCTTAAATGCCAAATACTCAGAAACGATTCACGAACTGTTGGGCCCTACACTTCCTGCACGCACGCATGAGGGGATCAGACCGAGTCACGAGAGGGGGGAGGGGGCATCAGGGATGAGGTTAGTGTGACCTGGTCAGGCGGGGGCTAACCTTGGTGGAGAAGAAGGTCTCGCCGACAGCAGCCTAGTAGTTGGTCGCCCACCGCTGGACGTTGGACAACAATAGTACCGCGTGGCCCACAAGGTGGGCGTGAGGGGGCACGATGTGGACGGAGATTAGCTGTCTGATACGCGTTGTGTGGGCGGAGTGGAGTCGTCGAAGATGCGCAGCGCTGGACACATGATACCGCAGCCCAAACCCTAGCCATCGCTAGGGGTCGCGGGTGAGCGCTAGAGACCAGGAACGGCAAATCCAGTCAGACTAGAGGACGAAGGGGTCGAAGATGTGTCGCGAGAAGGATGGATGGGTGGGGGATGCGGCGGATCTGGTTGTTGCCGGAGCTATGAGGCGAGGGGAAGGGAGGGGGAAGGCTGGCGGCGAGGTGTGGGAGGGACGCGAGGAGGTGGTGGGTGGCGGCATGCTGTGGGAGACGGGGGAGGGGGCCAAGAGGACAGAGAAGAGGAGCTGAGCAGGAGAATTTAGGGTTAGGTTTTTTATATAGGAACTGGCAGACGGGCTTTAGCGGGCTTTCAGCGGGCTTGCGGGGTTGTACCTGGTCATCCATGACAGTTTCTGAAAATGTCATCAGAAATCCGTCATGGATTAACAGGTTTCTTGTAGTGTCCCTGATGAGAAGAGCATGATATACCAGTTCAGGGGTGGTCTCAGAGAAGAAATCCAGCTAGCTCTTGTTCTCTTTGAGCCCTTGAGGTACGATGAGTTCTACAACATGGCATTGAGCAAGAGGCTGCTCAACTGAGGTGTGATGCTTCCAAGAAGCGAGTCAGAGATGCTACTCCTTCTTCCTCTACTCAAGTGGCCAAGCAGCAGAAGTATTGGCTTCCTCCTCCTCTGTTCCGTCAGCCGTATTAGTAGAAGAGCAAAGGTGGCAGTGGATCTTCCCACCCACCCAACCCTGGCTTTCAGAACAAGACTTCGTCTCAAGCTCCAAGATCAAGTGCTCCGTATCACCGTCCGCTTTCAGAGGTCACGTGCAACAAGTGCCAACAGAAGGGTCACTATGCCAACAAATGCTTCAATCAGAGGCATCTTCCTCCTCCTCCTCCTCCTGTGAGATCGGCAAGTACAGCTGTGGTCAAGCATAACCCCAAGCACGCCAAGGTCAACTTGCTGAATGCAGCTCAGGCAGAGGACTCGCCAGATGTCATCATGGGTAACCTTCCTGTTAACGATGTTTCTGCAAAAGTTCTTTTTGACACTGGTGCATCGCTTTCTTTTATTTCAACACCATTTGTTGCCAAGCATGATTTTATGACCGAGAGGATTCCTGTCCCGTTGAAGATTGTGTCTCCGGGCAAGCAAATGACTTCTAACAATTGCGTCCCGGATGTCTCTATCACGTTGGGCGATTACAAGTTCCTTTCTTCTCCGGTGGTTCTTGGTAACTCGGATATTGATCTTATTCTCAGAATGGATTGGCTTTCTAAGCACAAGGCGCATCTTGATTGTGCAGCCAGGCAGATTCAATTGACTCATTCGTCTGAGGATGTAATTGTCTTTGCCGCTCGGGTTGATACCATCCGTCTGTTTTCTCTCAATGAGAAGGGTGAACTGTTGGAAATATGCCCTAGAGGCAATAATAAAAGCATTATTATTATATTTCCTTGTTCATGATAATTGTCTTTATTCATGCTATAATTGTGTTATCCGGAAATTGTAATACATGTGTGAATAATAGACACCAACATGTCCCTAGTAAGCCTCTAGTTGACTAGCTCGTTGATCAACAGATAGTCGTGGTTTCCTGACTATGGACATTGGATGTCATTGATAACGAGATCACATCATTAGGAGAATGATGTGATGGACAAGACCCAATCCTAAACATAGCACAAGATCGTATAGTTCATTTGCTAGAGTTTTCCAATGTCAAGTATCTTTTCCTTAGACCATGAGATCGTGTAACTCCCGGATACCGTAGGAGTGCTTTGGGTGTACCAAACGTCACAACGTAACTGGGTGACTATAAAGGTATACTGCGGGTATCTCCGAAAGTGTCTGTTGGGTTGACACGGATCAAGACTGGGATTTGTCACTCCGTATGACGGAGAGGTATCACTGGGCCCACTCGGTAATGCATCATCATAATGAGCTCAGAGTGACCAAGTGTCTGGTCACGGGATCATGCATTACGGTACGAGTAAAGTGACTTGCCGATAACGAGATTGAACGAGGTATTGGGATACCGACGATCGAATCTCGGGCAAGTAACATACCGATTGACAAAGGGAATTGTATACGGGGTTGCTTGAATCCTCGACATCGTGGTTCATCCGATGAGATCATCGAGCAGCATGTGGAGCCAACATGGGTATCCAGATCCCGCTGTTGGTTATTGACCGGAGAGCGATCTCGGTCATGTCTACATGTCTCCCGAACCCGTAGGGTCTACACACTTAAGGTTCGGTGACGCTAGGGTTTTAGGGATATGTATATGCAGTAACCCGAATGTTGTTCGGAGTCCCGGATGAGATCCCGGACGTCACGAGGAGTTCTGGAATGGTCCGGAGGTAAAGAATTATATATAGGAAGTGCTATTTCGGCCGTCGGGACAAGTTTCGGGGTCACCGGTATTGTACCGGGACCACCGGAAGGGTCCCGGGGGTCCACCGGGTGGGGCCACCTATCCCGGAGGGCCCCATGGGCTGAAGTGGGAAGGGATCCAGCCCAAAGTGGGCTGGGGCGCCACTTCCCCTAGGGCCCATGCGCCTAGGGTGGGGGAAACCCTAAAGGGGGGGCGCCCCCTTGCTTGGGGGGCAAGCCCCCACCCCTTGGCCGCCGCCCCCCTAGGAGATTGCATCTCCTAGGGCCGGCGCCCCCCCTAGGCCCCCCTATATATAGTGGGAGGGATGGAGGACCTCTTACCTTTGCCTTTGGTGCCTCCCTCTCCCTCTCCAACACATCCTCCTCCAGCATAGAGCTTGGCGAAGCCCTGCCGGAGTACTGCAGCTCCACCACCACCACGCCGTCGTGCTGCTGCTGGAGCCATCTTCCTCAACCTCTCCTTCCCCCTTGCTGGATCAAGAAGGAGGAGACGTCACGCTGACCGTACGTGTGTTGAACGCGGAGGTGCCGTCCGTTCGGCGCTAGGATCTCCGGTGATTTGGATCACGTCGAGTACGACTCCCTCATCCCCGTTCTTTGAACGCTTCCGCTCGCGATCTACAAAGGTATGTAGATGCATCCGATCACTCGTTGCTAGATGAACTCCTAGATGGATCTTGGTGAAACCGTAGGAAATTTTTTGTTTTCTGCAACGTTCCCCAACAGTGGCATCATGAGCTAGGTCTATGCGTAGTTCCTTTTGCACGAGTAGAACACAATTTGTTGTGGGCGTAGATGTTGTCAACTTTCTTGCCGCTACTAGTCTTATTTTGCTTCAACGGTATTGTGGGATGAAGCGGCCCGGACCAACCTTACACGTACGCTTACGTGAGACCGGTTCCACCGACTGACATGCACTAGTTGCATAAGGTGGCTGGCGGGTGTCTGTCTCTCCCACTTTAGTTGGAGCGGATTTGATGAAAAGGGTCCTTATGAAGGGTAAATAGAAGTTGACAAATCACGTTGTGGCTTTCACGTAGGTAAGAAAACGTTCTTGCTAGAACCCTATTTCAGCCACGTAAAACTTGCAACAACAATTAGAGGACGTCTAACTTGTTTTTGCAGCAAGTGCTTTGTGATATGATATGGCCAAAGTTGTGATGAATGATGAATGATATATATGTGATGTATGAGATGTTCATGCTATTGTAATAGGATCACGAATTGCATGTTGATGAGTATGACAACCGGCAGGAGCCATAGGAGTTGTCTTTATTTTTTGTATGACCTGCATGTCATTGAGAAACGCCATGTAAATTACTTTACTTTATTGCTAAACGTGTTAGCCATAGTAGTAGAAGTAATAGTTGGCGAGCAACTTTATGGAGACACGATGATGGAGATCATGATGATGGAGATCATGGTGTCATGCTGGTGACAAGATGATCATGGAGCCCCAAGATGGAGTTCAAAGGAGCTATGTGATATTGGCCATATCATGTCACTTTTATTATTTGATTGCATGTGATGTTTATCATGTTTCTGCATCTTGTTTACTTAGAACGACGGTAGTAAATAAGATGATCCCTCATAATAATTTCAAGAAAGTGTTCCCCCTAACCGTGCACCGTTGCGACAGTTCGTTGTTTCGAAGCACCACGTGATGATCGGGTGTTAGATTCCAGCGTTCACATACAATGGGTGTAAGACAGATTTACACATGCAAACACTTAGGTTGACTTGACGAGCCTAGCATGTACAGACATGGCCTCGGAACACAGAAGACCGAAAGGTCGAGCATGAGTCGTATAGAAGATACGATCAACATGAAGATGTTCACCGATGTTGACTAGTCCGTCTCACGTGATGATCGGACACGGCCTAGTTAACTTGGATCATGTTATACTTAGATTACTAGAGGGATGTCTATCTAAGTGGGATTTCATTGAATAATTTGATTAGATGAACTTAATTATCATGAACTTAGTCTAAATTTTTACAATATGTCTTGTAGATCAAATGGCCAACGTAGTCCTCAACTTCAACGCGTTCCTAGAGAAAATCAAGCTGAAAGACGATGGCAGCAACTACACGGACTGGGTCCGGAACTTGAGGATCATCCTTATAGCTGCCAAGAAAGATTATGTCCTACAAGCACCGCTAGGTGACGCACCTGTTCTCCCTGCAGAACAAGACGTTATGAACGCTTGGCAGGCACGTACCGATGACTACTCCCTCGTTCAGTGCGGCATGCTTTACAGCTTAGAGCCGGGGCTCCAAAAGCGTTTTGAGAGACACGGAGCATATGAGATGTTCGAAGAGCTGAAAATGGTTTTCCAAGCTCATGCCCGGGTCGAGAGATATCAAGTCTCCGACAAGTTCTTCAGCTGTAAGATGGAGGAAAACAGTTCAGTCAGTGAGCACATACTCACTATGTCTGGGTTGCATAACTGCTTGACTCAGTTGGGAGTTAATCTCCCGGATGACGCGGTCATTGACAGAATCCTTCAGTCGCTTCCACCGAGCTACAAGAGCTTTGTGATGAACTTCAATATGCAGGGGATGGAAAAGACCATTCCTGAAGTATTTGCAGTGCTGAAATCAGCAGAGGTAGAAGTCAAAAAGGAACATCAAGTGTTGATGGTGAATAAAACCACGATGTTCAAGAAGGGCAAGGGTAAGAAAGCCTTCAAGAAGGACGACAAGGGAGTTGCCGCGCCCGGCAAGAAAGCTGCCGGGAAGAAACCAAAGAATGGACCCAAGCCCGAGATTGAGTGCTTTTATTGCAAGGGAAGTGGTCACTGGAAGCGGAACTGCCCCAATTACTTAGCGGACAAGAAGGCCGGCATCACGAAAGGTATATGTGATATACATGTAATTGATGTGTACCTTACCAGTACTCGTAGTAGCTCCTGGGTATTTGATACCGGTGCGGTTGCTCACATTTGTAACTCAAAATAGGAGCTGCGGAATAAGCGGAGACTGGCGAAGGACGAGGTGACGATGCGCGTCGGGAATGGTTCCAAGGTCAATGTGATCGCCGTCGGCACGCTACCTCTACATTTACCTTCAGGATTAGTTTTAAACCTTAATAATTGTTATTTAGTGCCAGCTTTGAGCATGAACATTGTATCAGGATCTCGTTTAATTCGAGATGGCTACTCATTTAAATCCGAGAATAATGGTTGTTCTATTTATATGAGAGATATGTTTTATGGTCATGCTCCGATGGTGAATGGTTTATTCTTAATGAATCTCGAGCGTAATGCTACACATGTTCATAGTGTGAGTACGAAAAGATGTAAGATTGATAATGATAGTCCCACATACTTGTGGCACTACCGCCTTGGTCACATAGGTGTCAAACGCATGAAGAAGCTCCATGCTGATGGACTTTTAGAGTCTCTTGATTACGTATCATTTGACACGTGCGAACCATGCCTCATGGGTAAAATGACCAAGACTCCGTTCTCTGGAACAATGGAGCGAGCAACCAACTTATTGGAAATCATACATACTGATGTGTGCGGTCCAATGAGTGTTGAGGCTCGCGGTGGCTATCGTTATGTTCTCACCCTCACTGATGACTTGAGTAGATATGGGTATGTCTACTTAATGAAACACAAGTCTGAGACCTTTGAAAAGTTCAAGGAATTTCAGAGTGAGGTGGAGAATCAACGTGACAGGAAAATCAAGTTCCTGCGATCAGATCGTGGAGGAGAATACTTGAGTCACGAGTTTGGCACACACTTAAGAAAATGTGGAATAGTTTCACAACTCACGCCGCCTGGAACACCTCAGCGTAATGGTGTGTCCGAACGTCGTAATCGCACTCTATTAGATATGGTGCGATCTATGATGTCTCTTACCGATTTACCGCTATCTTTTTGGGGCTATGCTTTAGAGACTGCCGCATTCACTTTAAATAGGGCTCCGTCGTAATCCGTTGAGACGACACCGTATGAATTATGGTTTGGGAAGAAACCTAAGCTGTCGTTTCTAAAAGTTTGGGGATGCGATGCTTATGTCAAGAAACTTCAACCTGAAAAGCTCGAACCCAAGTCAGAAAAATGCGTCTTCATAGGATACCCTAAAGAAACTATTGGGTATACCTTCTACCTCAGATCCGAAGGCAAGATCTTTGTTGCCAAGAATGGATCCTTTCTAGAGAAGGAGTTTCTCTCGAAAGAAGTAAGTGGGAGGAAAGTAGAACTTGATGAAGTATTACCTTTTGAACCGGAAAATGGCGCAACTCAAGAAAATGTTCCTGAGGTGCCTGCACCGACTAGAGAGGAAGTTAATGATGATGATCATGAAACTTCAGATCAAGTTGCTACTGAACTTCGTAGGTCCACAAGGACACGTTCCGCACCAGAGTGGTACGGCAACCCTGTCTTGGAAATCATGTTGTTAGACAACGGTGAACCTTCAAACTATGAAGAAGCGATGGCGGGCCCGGATTCCGACAAATGGCTAGAAGCCATGAAATCCGAGATAGGATCCATGTATGAAAACGAAGTATGGACTTTGACTGACTTGCCCGTAGAGCGACGAGCCATAGAAAATAAATGGATCTTTAAGAAGAAGACAGACGCGGATGGTAATGTGACCATCTATAAAGCTCGGCTTGTCGCTAAGGGTTATCAACAAGTTCAAGGGGTTGACTACGACGAGACTTTCTCACCGGTAGCGAAGCTGAAGTCCGTCCGAATCATGTTAGCAATTGCCGCATTCTATGATTATGAAATATGACAAATGGATGTCAAAACGGCATTCCTTAATGGTTTCCTTAAGGAAGAATTGTATATGATGCAGCCGGAAGGTTTTGTCGATCCTAAGTATGCTGACAAGGTGTGCAAGCTCCAACGCTTGATTTATGGGCTGGTGCATAAATGCTACGTTTGACACATGTCACATCGCCATGTGACTAACACCCAAAGAGTTCTGGGTTTGATCATGTTGCTTGTGAGAGAGGTTTTAGTCAACGGGTCTGAACCTTTCAGATCCGTGTGTGCTTTACAAATCTCTATGTCATCTCCTAGATGTAGCTACCACGTTCTATTTGGAGCTAATCCAAATAACTGTTCTAAATTGTTGCTCCATTATATGTATCCGGTATCTCTACTCAGAGCTATTCGGATAGGTGTTAAGCTTGCATCAACGTAACTCTTTACGACGAACTCTTTTACCACCTCCATAATCGAGAAAATTCCTTAGTCCACTAGTTACTAAGGATAACTTTGACCGCTGTCCCGTGATCCATTCTTGGATCACTCTTGTACCCCTTGACTGACTCATGGCAAGGCACACTTCAGGTGCGGTACACAGCATAGCATACTGTAGAGCCTACGTCTTAAGCATAGGGGACGACCTTCGTCCTATCTCTCTATTCTGTCGTGGTCGAGCTTTAAGTCTTAACTTCATACCTTACAACTCAGGCAAGAAATCCTTCTTTGACTGATCCATCTTGAACACCTTCAAGATCATGTAAAGGTATGTGCTCATTTGAAAGTACCATTAAGCGCTTTGATCTATCCTTATAGATCTTGATGCTCAATGTTCAAGTAGCTTAATCCAGGCTTTCCATTGAAAAACACTTTCCAAATAACCCTACATGCTTTCTAGAAATTCTACATCATTTCTGATCAACAATATGTCAACATATACTTATCAGAAATTCTATAGTGCTCCCACTCACTTCTTTGGAAATACAAGTTTCTCATAAACTTTGTATAAACCCAAAATCTTTGATCATCATCAAAGCATACATTCCAACTCCGAGATGCTTACTCTAGTCCCTAGAAGGATTGCTGGAGCTTTGCATACTTATTAGCATCTTTCAGGATTGACAAAACCTTCCGGTTGTATCACATACAACCTTTCCTCAAGAAAATCGTCGAGGAAATAATGTTTTGACATCCTATCTGCAAGATTTCATAAATAATGCAGTAATCGCTAATATAATTCCAACAGACTCTTAGCATCGCTACGAGTGAGAAAGTCTCATCATAGTCAACTCCTTGAACTTGTCGGAAAACATCTTAACGACAAGTCGAGCTTTCTTAATGGTGACATTTACCATCATTGTCCGTCTTCCTTTTAAAATCCATCTGCACTCAACAGCCTTACGACCATCGAGCTGTTCTGCCAAAGTCTACACTTTGTTTTCATACATGGATCCTCTCTCGGATTTTATGGCCTCGAGCCATTTATCGGAATCCGGGCCCACCATCGCTTCTCCATAGCTCGTAGGTTCATTGTTGTCTAGCAACATGACTTCCAAGATAGGATTACGTACCACTCTGAAGTAGTACGCATCCTTGTCATCCCACGAGGTTTGGGAGTGACTTGATCCGAAGTCTCATGATCAATATCATAAGCTTCCACTTCAATTGGTGTAGGTGCCACAGGAACAACTCTTTGTGCCCTGCTATACACTAGTTGAAGTGACGGTTCAATAACCTCATCAAGTCTCCACCATCCTCCCACTCAATTCTTTCGAGAGAAACTTTTCCTCAAGAAAGGACCCGATTCTAGAAACAATCCTTTATTGCTTTCGGATCTGAGACAGGAGGTATACCCAACTGTTTTTGGGTTGTCCTATGAAGATGCATTTATCCGCTTTGGGTTCGTGCTTATCGGCCTGAAACTTTTCCACATAAGCGTCGCAGCCCCAAACTTTTAAGAAATGACAGCTTAGGTTTCTCTAAACCATAGTTCACACGGTGTCATCTCATCAGAATTACGTGGTGCCCTATTTAAAGTGAATGTGGTTGTCTCTAATGCTTAACCCATAAACTATTGTGGTAATTTGATAAGAGACATCATGGTATGCATCATATCCAATAGGGTGCAGTAATGATGTTCGGACACACCATCACACCATGGTGTTCCAGGCTGTATTAGTTGTGAAACAATTTCCACAATGTCTTAATTCTGTGCCAAACTCGTAATTCAGATATTCATCTCTATGATCATATCATAGATATTTTATCCTCTTTTAACTTCACCCTGAAATTACATGAACCTTTCAATAATTCAGACTCATGATTCATCAAGTAAATATACTCAACATCTACTCAAATCATCTGTGAAGTAAGAACATAACGATATCCACTACATGCCTCAGCACTCATTGGATTGCACACATCAAAATGTATTACTTCCAACAAGTTGCTTTCTAGTTCCATTTTACTGAAAACGAGGCTTTCAGTCATCTTGCCCATGTGGTATGATTTGCATGTCTCAAGTGATTCAAAATCAAGTGAGTCCAAACGGTCCATTTGCATGGAGTTTCTTCATGCATACACACCAATAGACATGGTTCGCATGTCTCAAACTTTTCAAAAACGAGTGAGCCCAAAGATCCATCAACATGGAGCTTCTTCATGCGTTTTATACCGATATGACTTATGTGGCAGTGCCACAAGTAGGTGGTACTATCATTACTATCTTATATCTTTTGGCATGAACATGTGTATCACTACGGTTGAGATTCAATAAACCATTCATTTTTGGTGTAAGACCATTGAAGGTATTATTCAAATAAACAGAGTAACCATTATTCTCCTTAAATGAATAACCGTATTGCGATAGACATAATCCAATCATGTCTATGCTCAATGCAAACACCTATCTCGATGGTAGAGGGAGCGTACGATATTTGATCATATCAATATTGGAAACACATATCATCAGCTCACCTTTAGCTAGTCTCCGTTTATTCCGTAGCTTTTATTTCGAGTTACTAACACTTAGCAACCGAACCGGTATCTAATACCCTGGTGCTACTAGGAGTACTAGTAAAGTACACATCAACACAATGTATATCCAATATACTTCTATCGACCTTGCCAGCCTTCTAATCTACCAAGTATCTAGGGTAATTCTGCTCCAGTGGTTGTTCCCCTTATTACAGAAGCACTTAGTCTCGGGTTTGGGTTCAACCTTGGGTTTCTTCACTAGAGCAGCAGCTGAATTGCCGTTTCATGAAGTATCCCTTCTTGCCCTTCTTGAAACTAGTGGTTTCACCAACCATCAACAATTGATGCTCCTTCTTGATTTCTACTTTGGTGTCAAACATCGCGAATATCTCAAGGATCATCATATATGTCCCTGATATATTATAGTTCATCACGAAGCTCTAGCAGCTTGGTGGTAATGACTTCGGAGAAACATCACTATCTTATCTGGAAGATCAACTCCCACTCGATTCAAATGATTGTTGTACTCAGACAATCTGAGCACAAGCTCAACAATTGAGCTTTTCTCCCTTAGTTTGCAGGCTAAGAAAATCGTCGGAGGTCTTATACCTCTTGACGTGGGCACGAGCCTGAAATCCCAATTTCAGCCCTCGAAACATCTCATATGTTTCGCGACGTTTCAAAACCGTCTTCGGTGCCTCAACTCTAAGCCGTTTAACTGAACTATCACGTAGTTATCAAAATGTGTATGTCAGATGTTCGCAACATCCATAGACAACGTTCGAGGTTCAGCACACTGAGCGGTGCATTAAGGACATAAGCCTTCTATGAAGCAATGAGGTCAAACCTCAGTTTACGGACCTACTCCGCATAATTACTACTATCAACTTTCAACAAAATTTTCTCTAGGAACATATCTAAACAGTAGAACTGAAGCGCGAGCTACGACATAATTTGCGAAGACCTTTTGACTATGTTCAGGATAATTAAGTTCATCTTATGAACTCCCACTCAGATAGACATCCCTCTAGTCATCTAAGTGATTACATGATCCGAGTCAACTAGGCCGTGTCCGATCATCACGTGAGACGGACTAGCCAACGTCGGTGAACATCTTCATGTTGATCGTATCTACCATACGACTCATGCTCGACCTTTCGGTCTTCTGTGTTCCGAGGCCATGTCTGTACATGCTAGGCTCGTCAAGTTAAACCTAAGTGTTTTGCATGTGTTCCGAGGCCATGTATGTACATGCTAGGCTCGTCAACACCCGTTGTATTTGAACGTTAGAATCTAACACCCGATCATCACGTGGTGCTTCGAAACACGAACTGTCGCAACGGTGCACAGTTAGGGGAGAACACTTCTTGAAATTGTTGTAAGGGATCATCTTATTTACTACCGTCGTTCTAAGCAAATAAGATGTATAAACATGATAAACATCACATGCAATCAAATAGTGACATGATATGGCCAATATCATATTGCTCCTTTTGATCTCCATCTTCGGGGCTCCATGATCATCATCGTCACCGGCATGACACCATGATCTCCATCATCATGATCTCCATCATCGTGTCTCCATGAAGTTGTCACGTCATCTATTACTTCTACTACTACAGCTAACGGTTAGCAATAAAGTAAAGTAATTACATGACGTTTATGTTGACACGTAGGTCATAAATAAATTAGGACAACTCCTATGGCTCCTGCCGGTTGTCATACTCATCGACATGCAAGTCGTGATTCCTATTACAAGAACATGATCAATCTCATACATCACATATATCGTTCATCACATCCTTTTGGCCATATCACATCACATAGCATACCCTGCAAAAACAAGTTAGACGTCCTCTAATTGTTGTTTGCATGTTTTACGTGGCTGCTATGGGTTTCTAGCAAGAACGTTTCTTACCTACGCAAAAACCACAACGTGATATGCCAATTGCTATTTACCCTTCATAAGGACCCTTTTCATCGAATCCGATCCGACTAAAGTGGGAGAGACACATGTATCCGACTAATTTATGCTACGTTCCCCAACAGTGCAAGCATCTCGGAGTTGGAACATTCGCTTTGATGAGATGATCAAAGCGTTTGGGTTTATGCAGACTTATGGAGAAGCCTGCGTTTACAAGAAAGTGAGTGGGAGCTCTGTAGCATTTCTCATATTATATGTAGATGACATACTTTTGATGGGAAATGATATAGAGCTTTTGGACAGCATTAAGGCCTACTTGAATAAGAGTTTTTCAATGAAGGACCTTGGAGAAGCTGCATATATATTAGGCATCAATATCTATAGAGATAGATCAAGACGCCTCATAGGTCTTTCACAAAGCACATACCTTGATAAGATATTGAAGAAATTTAATATGGATCAGTCTAAGAAGGGGTTCTTGCCTATGTTACAAGGTGTGAAATTGAGCTCAGCTCAATGTCCGACCACGGCAGAAGATATAGAAGAGATGAGTGTCATCCCCTATGCCTCAGCCATAGGTTCTATTATGTATGCCATGCTGTGTACCAGACCTGATGTAAACCTTGCCATAAGTTTGGTAGGAAGGTAACAAAGTAATCCCGGCAAGGAACACTGGACAGCGGTCAAGAATATCCTGAAGTACCTGAAAAGGACTAAGGAAATGTTTCTCGTTTATGGAGGTGAAGAAGAGCTCGTCGTAAAAGGTTACGTCGACGCTAGCTTCGACACAGATCTGGATGACTCTAAGTCACAAACCGGATACGTGTATATTTTGAATGGTGGGGCAGTAAGCTGGTGCAGTTGCAAGCAGAGCGTCGTGGCGGGATCTACATGTGAAGCGGAGTACATGGCAGCCTCGGAGGCAGCGCATGAAGCAATTTGGGTGAAGGAGTTCATCACCGACCTAGGAGTCATACCCAATGCGTCGGGGCCAATCAAACTCTTCTGTGACAACACTGGAGCTATTGCACTTGCCAAGGAGCCCAGGTTTCACAAGAAGACCAGGCACATCAAGCGTCGCTTCAACTCCATTCGTGAAAATGTTCAAGATGGAGACATAGATATTTGTAAAGTACATACGGACCTGAATGTAGCAGATCCGTTGACTAAACCTCTCCCTAGAGCAAAACATGATCAACACCAGAATTCCATGGGTGTTCGATTCATCACAATGTAACTAGATGATTGACTCTAGTGCAAGTGGGAGACTGTTGGAAATATGCCCTAGAGGCAATAATAAAAGCATTATTATTATATTTCCTTGTCCATGATAATTGTCTTTATTCATGCTATAATTGTGTTATCCGGAAATCGTAATACATGTGTGAATAATAGACACCAACATGTCCCTAGTAAGCCTCTAGTTGACTAGCTCGTTGATCAACAGATAGTCGTGGTTTCCTGACTATGGACATTGGATGTCATTGATAACGAGATCACATCATTAGGAGAATGATGTGATGGACAAGACCCAATCCTAAACATAGCACAAGATCGTATAGTTCATTTGCTAGAGTTTTCCAATGTCAAGTATCTTTTCCTTAGACCATGAGATCGTGTAACTCCCGGATACCGTAGGAGTGCTTTGGGTGTACCAAATGTCACAACGTAACTGGGTGACTATAAAGGTATACTGCGGGTATCTCCGAAAGTGTCTGTTGGGTTGACACGGATCAAGACTGGGATTTGTCACTCCGTATGACGGAGAGGTATCACTCGGCCCACTCGGTAATGCATCATCATAATGAGCTCAGAGTGACCAAGTGTCTGGTCACGGGATCATGCGTTACGGTACGAGTAAAGTGACTTGCCGGTAACGAGATTGAACGAGGTATTGGGATACCAACGATCGAATCTCGGGCAAGTAACATACCGATTGACAAAGGGAATTGTATACGGGGTTGCTTGAATCCTCGACATCGTGGTTCATCCGATGAGATCATCGAGGAGCATGTGGGAGCCAACATGGGTATCCAGATCCCGCTGTTGGTTATTGACCGGAGAGCGATCTCGAGGGTCTACACACTTAAGGTTCAGTGACGCTAGGGTTTTAGGGATATGTATATGCAGTAACCCGAATGTTGTTCGGAGTCCCGGATGAGATCCCGGATGTCACGAGGAGTTCCGGAATGGTCCGGAGGTAAAGAATTATATATAGGAAGTGCTATTTCGGCCGCCGGGACAAGTTTCGGGGTCACCGGTATTGTACCGGGACCACCGGAAGGGTCCCGGGGGTCCACCGGGTGGGGCCACCTATCCCGGAGGGCCCCATGGGCTGAAGTGGGAAGGGATCCAGCCCAAAGTGGGCTGGGGCGCCACTTCCCCTAGGGCCCATGCGCCTAGGGTGGGGGAAACCCTAAAGGGGGGGCGCCCCCTTGCTTGGGGGGCAAGCCCCCCACCCCTTGGCCGCTGCCCCCCTAGGAGATTGCATCTCCTAGGGCCGGCGCCCCCCCTAGGCCCCCCTATATATAGTGGGAGGGATGGAGGACCTCTTACCTTTGCCTTTGGTGCCTCCCTCTCCCTCTCCAACACATCCTCCTCCTCCATAGAGCTTGGCGAAGCCCTGCCGGAGTACTGCAGCTCCACCACCACCACTCCGTCGTGCTGCTGCTGGAGCTATCTTCCTCAACCTCTCCTTCCCCCTTGCTGGATCAAGAAGGAGGAGACGTCACGCTGACCGTACGTGTGTTGAACGCGGAGGTGCCATCCGTTCGGCGCTAGGATCTCCGGTGATTTGGATCACGTCGAGTACGACTCCCTCATCCCCGTTCTTTGAACGCTTCCGCTCGCGATCTACAAAGGTATGTAGATGCATCCAATCACTCGTTGCTAGATGAACTCCTAGATGGATCTTGGTGAAACCGTAGGAAAATTTTTGTTTTCTGCAACGTTCCCCAACATGAACTGGATGCTATCTCGCAAATCCCAGTCGTTTGCGAATATCAAGACGTTTTTCCAGAAGAGCTTCCAGGAATGCCTCCGCACCGGCCAGTTGAATTCGTCATTGATCTTGAGCCTGGCACGGAACCAGTGTGCAAGCGTCCTTACAAGCTCGGACCTGAAGAGTTGAAGGAGCTGAAGAAGCAACTCGATATTCAAAAGAGAATGGGTCTCATCCGGCCTAGTTCTTCTCCGTGGGGTTGTGGTGTTCTTTTTGTGAAGAAGAAGGATGGAACAGACCGACTTTGTGTTGACTACCGTCCATTGAATAAGAAGACCATCAAGAACAAATACCCACTTCCCAACATCAATGAGCTGTTCGAACAACTCAAAGGTGCCCAAGTATTCTCCAAGCTTGATCTCCGTATGGGTTATCATCAGATTCTAATCCGTGAGCAAGATATTCCCAAGACGGCTTTCAGGACAAGCTTTGGTTCATATGAATACACTGTCATGTCTTTTGGCCTCATCAACTCTCCTCCGACTTTCTCTCGCATGATGAACTTCATCTTCAATGCCTACACCAATGACTTCATTTTGGTCTATCTCGACGACATTCTGGTCTTTTCGAAGAACAAGGAAGATCATGCCAAGCACTTGCGTTTGGTACTCGATAAGCTCAGGGAACAGAAGTTCTACGCCAAGTTCTCCAAGTGCGAATTTTGGCTCGATGAGGTCCTTTATCTTGGTCATATCATCTCTGCCAAGGGCATTGCGGTGAATCCTGAGAAGGTGTCTGCAATTGTGAATTGGGAACCTCCTCAGAACGTGAAGCAACTCCGTAGCTTCCTCGGTCTCGCAAGCTACTATCGAAGATTCGTTGAAAACTTTTCTAAGATCACAAAGCCTCTCTCAAATCTTCTCCAGAAGCACGTCAAGTACGTTTGGTCTCCGGAGTGTGACATTGCTTCAACACTTTGAAAGAGAAATTGGTCACTGCTCTAGTTCTGACTCCGCCTGATGAATCCAAGCCGTACGAGGTCTTTTGTGATGCCTCTCTCCAAGGTCTTGGCGCAGTGTTGATGCAAGAAAAGAAAGTTGTTGCTTATACCTCTCGCCAATTGAAACCCAATGAGAAGAACTACCCCACTCATGATCTCGAGTTGGCGGCAGTTGTGCATGCTCTTTTGACTTGGAGACATCTCTTATTGGGAAGAAAAGTGGACATTTTCACTGATCACAAGAGTCTCAAGTACATCTTCACTCAGCCTAATCTCAACCTCAGGCAAACTCGATGGGTCGAAATGATTCAAGAGTATAATCCGAGTATCGAGTATACTCCAGGCAAGGCCAATGTGATTGCTGACGCTTTGAGCAGGAAGGCTTATTGCAACAGTCTGATTCTCAAGCCTTATCAACCCGAGCTTTGTGAAGCTTTCCGCAAACTTAATCTGCAAGTTGTTCCTCAAGGTTTCCTCGCCAACCTTCAAGTCTCTCCTACCTTGGAAGACCAGATTCGCCAAGCTCAACTTCTTGATGCTATGGTGAAAAAGGTGAAGATTGGGATTGCCAAGAGTCAACCCAAGTATAAGTGCTACCGCCTTGATGACAAGGATACTCTCTTCTTCGATGATCGTATTGTTGTGCCCAAAGGTGACCTTCGTAAAGTGATCATGAACGAGGCTCACAATTCTCTCCTCTCCATCCACCCTGGGAGCACGAAGATGTATCAGGACCTCAAGCAGGCTTATTGGTGGACTCGAATGAAGCGCGAGATTGCTCAATTCATGAATGAGTGTGATGTCTGTAGAAGAGTGAAGGCAGAACACCAAAGGCCAGCTGGTCTCCTCCAACCTCTTGCCATTCCAGAATGGAAGTTTGACCACATTGAAATGGACTTCGTGACTGGGTTTCCAAAGTCCAAGCGTGGCAATGATGCTATATTCGTTGTCATCGACAAACTCACTAAAGTGGCTCACTTTCTGCCTATCAAAGAGTCAATCACTGCAGCTCAATTGGCGGAGCTCTATACCTCTCGAATTGTCTCTCTGCACGGTATTCCACAAGTGATCTCTTCAGACCGTGGCAGCATCTTTACCTCCAAGTTTTGGGATTCTTTTTCAGAAGGCCATGGGCACCAACATCCGCTTCAGCACAACTTTCCATCCTCAAACTAGCGGTCAAGTCGAGCGTGTCAACCAGATTCTTGAAGATATGCTCAGGGCTTGTGTGATCTCCTTCGGCATGAAGTGGGAGGATTGTCTTTGATATGCTGAATTCTCCTACAACAACAGTTTTCAAGCAAGTTCGGGCAAGGACCCATTTGAAATTCTGTATGGCAGGAAGTGTCGTACCCCTCTCAGCTGGTCTGAAACCGGTGAACGTCAGCTTTTGGGTAATGACTTAATCACAGAGGCAGAGGAAATGTGCAAAGTCATTCGAGATAACCTCAAAGCAGCACAATCCCGCTAGAAGAGCTACTATGATAGTAAGCACCGTGATTTGGCTTTCGAGATCGGAAATCATGTTTACCTCCGCGTCTCTCTTATGAAAGGTACTCGTCGCTTCGGTATCAAAGGGAAGCTTGCCCCTAGATACATGGGACCTTTCAAGATCGTCAGCAAGAGAGGTGATCTCACCTATCAACTCGAGCTTCCTTCAAACTTTGCAAATGTTCATGACGTGTTCCATGTCTCTCAGCTCCGAAAGTGCTTCAAGACTCCTGACCGCACTGTCAACTTCGAGGACATTGAGCTCCAAGAAGATCTCTCTTATCGTGAGCACCCCATTGCTATTCTTGAAGAGACTGAACGCAAGACTCGCAACAAGTCAATCAAATTCCTCAAAGTCAAGTGGTCACACCATTCCGACTGTGAAGCTACCTGGGAACGCGAGGATCACCTCCGTTCTAAGTACCCGGCATTCTTTCAGTCCTAGATCTCGGGACGAGATCCTTTCGTAGTGGTGGAGTGTTGTAACACCCCGGATATGATTTTCCCAATATGTACTCCAACTCTTGCCGTTTCCGGCGTTAAGTTATTTTATTTTCTCGGGTTCGGGTTTTTGTCTCCGTGTGTTGTTGTCGTTGTCATGCATCTCATATCATGTCATCATGTGCATTGCATTTGCATACGTGTTCATCTCATGCATTCGAGCATTTTCCCCGTTGTCCGTTTTGCATTCCGGCGCTTCATTCTCCTCCGGTGGTCATTTCTACCTTTCTTTCGTGTGTGGGGATTAAACATTTCCGGATTGGACCAAGACTTGCCAAGCGGCCTTGGTTTACTACCGGTAGACCGCCTGTCAAGTTTCGTACCATTTGGACTTCGTTTGATGCTCCAATGGTTAAGCGAGGGACCGAAAAGGCCTCGTGTGTGTTGCAGCCCAACACCCCTCCATTTTGGCCCAAAACCCTCTCCATCATCTAGAGCGTTCGATTACGATCGCGTGTCCGAAAACCGCATCTCATTTGGACACTCCTAGCTCCCTCTATGCCTATATATAGATCCCCTCTCGAAAATCCCGGGTCTCCTCTCCCCCTAACCCTAGAAAAACTCCTCCCGCCGCCGCCGGACAAAAATTCGCGCGTCGGACGTGTCCTCCCGGCTCCGCCGGACGAATCGCGCCGCGCCACGTGTCCCCGGGCCGGTCCCCAGTTCGCCGCCGACCCCGCGGGCCCGCGAGGCCCGTGCGGGGCCCTCCCGGCCCGGCCTCCGCCGCCTCCTTCCACCATTCGCCGCCCCCGCGCCCGGCGCCGTTCGCCGCGCCCGGCCGCCGCGGTGCCATTGCCGGCCGCCGCCCGGAGCTCCTCAGCCGCGCCGCGCCCGCGCCGGCCGGAGCCCCCTCGCCGCCTCACCTCGCCCTGGAGCGCCACCCCGCCGCCACTCCGGCTCCCCGGCAGCCGGATCCGGCGAGATCCGGCCTGGGAGCGCCTCTCCGGCCTCTTCCTCGACGAACTCCGGCGGCCCCAACGATTTTCTGGTGAACCTCGTAAACCGTGCCGGCCGGATCTAGATCTGAAATTTCGGATCGGTTGACTTTCCGTCCCTAACCCTAAATATTTTGCTCATGTTTACCATATCGTAACTTTGCATCCGTAGCTCCGTTTTGGGCATATAGCATATCAAAATGTTCATCTCAGAGAGCACATCATTTCGTCTCATTGCATCATTTTTATTTGAGTTCATCTTGATGCCCGAAATACTATTAGAAGAATGCTATTTGAGATAATTGTCAGATCTGCTGCTCCAATTAGATATTTGTCATTTTTGCCATGATTATTGTGTGCATGATATGCCCCTGAGCTCTACATGAGTTTTGTTATATGTTTTGCCATCTATCCAGAGGTGCAACCCATGTATTTTTTTGATGTGTGTGGTGACTAGCACAAGCTTGCAAAGTGGAGCATTCGTTAATGCTGATTTCAGGGACTTAGCATTTCCACTAAGTCCTTGACCTGTTTACCTCATATTGCCATATGTTCATGTTGTTTCCTAGTGATCCGTGTCTCTTTTGAGGATGACCAGTAAGGATGTTTTGTTAATCTTGTAGTGCTCTATCCATCCATGTCTTTGTTTGCAATTATGGATCACCCTAGCTTGAGTCAATCGAGCTCTACTTTTGTCATTTCGTGAATCTGGGCAGATTGTCTACTTGTTAGCGATTTTGCCGAGGATGTTGTAGTTGATCCGTGCATGCTATGTTATTGTTCTTGCCATGTCTAGCTTATATTTTGTATATTATTGATGGGTGCATGCTTAGATTGTCATGACTTGCTCTGTAGTGAGTGCATCGAGCTCGTAAACATGCCCACTTGATATCTGTTTCAGCATGCTCCAGTTTTCACTAAGTCTGAGAACTGATTATGTTTTTGCCATCTTCACATGCTTGCAAATGTATTTTCTGATCCCTTTTGGCTCAAGGTCACTAAGGGACTTTTGTTAAGCTCCTTGAGTAGCTCCATGCCATGCTTTACTTTGCCTTGTTCAGGTCTTGTAGCATATAGTTTTCATGCTCCAAAGAGTGCTATCTAATCTGAAATTCCAGACAAGTGTTAATTTCACTAAGTCTGAAATCTGTTTACCAAATGCATTTTTGCCATGCTTGTTTGAACCTGTTAATGGATGATTTGGCCGTGGCTCAGTGCTAGTATTTTGTTAAGCATCATGAGTGGATCCCTGCCATGTATTTTGTTGCCATGTTTGGGTGCTGTAGCATGTTCATCTTGTTGCATCTAGTTGGCTACTTGCTGTAAATCGCAGAACGTGGTCATATTTGAATTGCTTGCCATTTCCAAATCGTAACTCCGATTCCGGCATTCTTTATATCGTTTTCAAGCGATTTCATCTCATATTTCTAGTGGCACACTTGGATTTCCAAGTTGAGGCCAGGTTCATGCATTCCTTGTCAAATCTTGCATATGCATCACTTATTGCATCCCACATAGCATACCATCTTTGCATCATGTTGTTTGAGTTTGCACGTGGTTGATTGTGTCCTTGTTGCTTGTTTGTCTTGTTTGGGTAGAGCCGGGAGATGAGTTTGCTAACGAGGAGCCCGTTGAGTTTGCTTTCGAGGATCCAGTCAACTCTGACAACTTTGCAAGCAAGATGATCATACCCTCGAAATCACTACTATCTTTGCTTTGCTAGATGCTCGCTCTTTTGCTATGCCCATGCTACGATGCCTACCACTTGCTTATCATGCCTCCCAAATTGCCATGTCAAACCTCTAACCCACCATGTCCTAGCAAACTGTTGATTGGCCATGTTACCGCTTTGCTCAGCCCCTCTTATAGCGTTGCTAGTTGCAGGTGAAGATTGGAGACCGTTCCTTGTAGGAACATTATTTACTTGTTGGGATATCATTATATTGCCATGTTATCTTAATGCATCTATATACTTGGTAAAGGGTGGAAGGCTCGGCCTCTCGCCTAGTGTTTTGTTCCACTCTTGCCACCCTAGTTTCCGTCATATCGGTGTTATGTTCCCGGATTTTGCGTTCCTTACGCGGTTGGGTTATAATGGGAACCCCTTGATAGTTCGCCTTGATTAAAGCTTTTCCAGCAATGCCCAACCTTGGTTTTACCATTTGCCACCTAGCCTCTTTTTCCCTTGGGTTTCCGGAGCCCGAGGGTCATCTTATTTAAACCCCCCCGGGCCAGTGCTCCTCTGAGTGTTGGTCCAAACAGAGCCACTTGCAGCGCCACCTCGGGGCAACTCGAGGGTTGGTTTTAGTTGTACGTAGTGTTCATTTGAGTGTGCCCTGAGAACGAGATATGTGCAGCTGCTATCGGGATTTGTCGGCACATTCGGGCGGTGTTGCTGGATTTGTTTTAACTTGTCGAAGTGTCTTGAAGAACCGAGATACCGAGTCTGATCGGAACGTCTCGGGAGGAGGTCTATTCCTTCGTTGACCGTGAGAGCTTTTCATGGGCTAAGTTGGGACTCCCCTGCAGGGATTTGAACTTTCGAAAGCCGTGCCCGCGGTTATGGGCAGATGGGAATTTATTAATGTCCGGTTGTAGATAACTTGAACCTTAAATTAATTAAAATGAAACAACTGTGTGAGTTACCGTGATGGTCTCTTCTCGGCGGAGTCCGGGAAGTGAACACGGTGTTGGAGTAATGCTTGCGCAGGTTGTTCTCTAGTTTCTCGCTCGCGCTTTGCCTTCTCTTCTTTCTCTCTTTTGCGAATAGGATAGCCACCATATATGCTAGACGCTTGCTGCAGCTCCATACTTTACCTTGCCTTACCTATTAAGCTTAAATAGTCTTGATCGCGAGGGTGCGAGATTGCTGAGTCCCTGTGGCTCAGAGATTACTTCCAAACCAGATGCAGGGCCTGGTGATTACGTTCCAGATGACGCGCTTGAGCTCAAGTGGGAGTTCGATGAGGACTCACGCCGATACTACGTGTCTTTCCCTGATGATCAGTAGTGGAGCCCAGTTGGGGTGATCGGGACCGTGTCGCATGTTGGGTTTATCTTTCATTTTGGCGCCGTAGTCGGGCCATGAGTGTTTGAATGTTGTAATGCTATTTATGTACTTTGATTGACGTGGCGAGTGTAAGCCAACTATTGTATCTCCCCTTTATTATCTATATTGCATGGGATGTTGTGAAGATTGCCTAACTTGCGACATTGCTTTCAATGCGGTTATGTCTCTAAGTCGTGCTTCGACACGTGGGAGCTATAGCCGCATCGAGGGCGTTACACCCCTCCTTTTTCCTAGTTGGATTAGGACTTGGGGGGAAGGAGGAGAGAGGGGAAAGGAAAGGGGGGGCGCCGCCCCCTCCTTGTCCAATTCGGACTTGGGGGGGGGGGGGGAGGGGCAGGGGGCTGCCCCTTGGCCGCCTCTCCTCTTCCTCCACTTGGGCCCATAAGGGCCAATAGCCTCCGGGGGGTTTCGTTAACCCCTCCGGTACTCCGGTAAAATCACTATTTCATCCCGGAACACTTCCGATATCCAAACATAGGCTTCCAATATATCAATCTTCATGTCTCGACCATTTCGAGACTCCTCGTCATGTCCGTGATCACATCCGGGACTCCGAACAACCTTCGGTACATCAAAACACATAAACTCATAATAAAACTGTCATCGTAACGTTAAGTGTGCGGACCCTACAGGTTCGAGAACTATGTAGACATGACCGAGACACGTCTCCGGTCAATAACCAATAGTGGAACCTGGATGCTCATATTGGCTCCTACATATTCTACGAAGATCTTTATCGGTCAGACCGCATAACAACATACGTTGTTCCCTTTGTCATCGGTATGTTACTTGCCCGAGATTCGATCGTCGGTATCTCGATACCTAGTTCAATCTCGTTACCGGCAAGTCTCTTTACTCGTTCTGTGATACATCATCCCGCAACTAACTCATTAGTTGCAATGCTTGCAAGGCTTAAGTGATGTGCATTACCGAGAGGGCCCAGAGATACCTCTCCGACAATCAGAGTGACAAATCCTAATCTCGAAATACGCCAACCCAACAAGTACCTTCGGAGACACCTGTAGAGCACCTTTATAATCACCCAGTTATGTTGTGACGTTTGGTAGCACACAAAGTGTTCCTCCGGTAAACGGGAGTTGCATAATTTCATAGTCATAGGAACATGTATAAGTCATGAAGAAAGCAATAGCAACATACTAAACGATCATGTGCTAAGCTAACGGAATGGGTCATGTCAATCACATCATTCTCCTAATGATGTGATCCCGTTAATCAAATGACAACTCATGTCTATGGTTAGGAAACTTAACCATCTTTGATCAACGAGCTAGTCAAGTAGAGGCATACTAGTGACACTCTGTTTGTCTATGTATTCACATATGTGTTATAAGGAAATAAACATTTATCATGATATAAGGAAATAAATAATAACTTTATTATTGCGTCTAGGGCATATTTCCTTCAGTCTCCCACTTGCACTAGAGTCAATAATCTAGATTACACAGTAATGATTCTAACACCCATGGAGCCTTGGTGCTGATCATGTTTTGCTCGTGGAAGAGGCTTAGTCAACGGGTCTGCAACATTCACATCCGTATGTATCTTGCAAATTTCTATGTCTCCCACCTGGACTAAATCCCGGATGGAATTGAAGCGTCTCTTGATGTGTTTGGTTCTCTTGTGAAATCCGGATTCCTTCGCCAAGGCAATTGCACCAGTGTTGTCACAAAAGATTTTCATTGGACCCGATGCACTAGGTATGACACCTAGATCGGATATGAACTCCTTCATCCAGACTCCTTCATTTGCTGCTTCCGAAGCATCTATGTACTCCGCTTCACATGTAGATCCCGCCACAACGCTTTGTTTAGAACTGCACCAACTGACAGCTCCTCCGTTCAATGTAAACACATATCCGGTTTGCGATTTAGAATCGTCCGGATCAGTGTCAAAGCTTGCATCAACGTAACCATTTACGATGAGCTCTTTGTCACCTCCATAAATGAGAAACATATCCTTAGTCCTTTTCAGGTACTTCAGGATGTTCTTGACTGCTGTCTAGTGATCCACACCTGGATTACTTTGGTACCTCCCTGCTAGACTTATAGCAAGGCACACATCAGGTCTGGTACACAGCATTGCATACATGATAGAGCATATGGCTGAAGCATAGGGAACATCTTTCATTTTCTCTCCATCTTCTGTAGTGGTCGGGCATTGAGTCTTACTCAACTTCACAACTTGTAACATAGGCAAGCACCCTTTCTTTGCTTGATCCATTTTGAAATTCTTCAAAACTTTGTCAAGGTATGTGCTTTGTGAAAGTCCAATTAAGCGTCTTGATCTATCTCTATAGATCTTGATGCCCAATATATAAGAAGCTTCACCAAGGTCTTTCATTGAAAAACTCTTATTCAAGTATCCCTTTATGCTATCCAGAAATTCCATATCATTTCCAATCAGCAATATGTCATCCACATATAATACCAGAAATGCTACAGAGCTCCCACTCACTTTCTTGTAAATACAGGCTTCTCCAAAAGTCTGTATAAAACCAAATGCTTTGATCACACTATCAAAGCGTTTATTCCAACTCCGAGAAGCTTGCACCAGTCCATAAATGGACCGCTGGAGCTTGCACACTTTGTTAGCTCCCTTTGGATCGACAAAACCTTCCGGTTGCATCATATACAACTCTTCTTCCAGAAATCCATTCAAGAATGCAGTTTTGACATCTATCTACCATATTTCATAATCATAAAACGCGGCAATTGCTAACATGATCCGGACAGACTTAAGCATCGCTACGGGTGAGAAGGTCTCATCATAGTCAATCCCTTGAACTTGTCGAAAACCTTTCGCAACAAGTTGAGCTTTGTAGACAGTAACATTACCGTCGGTGTCGGTGTCAAAACCGGCGGATCTCGGGTAGGGAGTCCCGAACTATGCATCTAGGCCGGATGGTAACAGGAGGCAAGGGACACGAAGTTTTACCCAGGTTCGGGCCCTCTTGATGGAGGTAAAACCCTACGTCCTGCTTGATTAATATTGAAGATATGGGTGTTACAAGAGTAGATCTAGCACGAGATCAGAGAGGCTAAACCCTAGAAGCTAGCCTACGGTATGATTGTATGTTGTGATTGTTGTCCTACGGACTAAAACCCTTTGGTTTATATAGACACCGGAGAGGGTTAGGGTTACACAAGGTCGGTTGCAAAGGAGGAGATATCCATATACGTATTGCCTAGCTTTCCTTCCACGCCAAGTAGAGTCCCATCCGGACACGAGACGAAGTCTTCAATCTTGTATCTTCATAGTCTAACAGTCCGACCAATGGAGATAGTCCGGCTGTCCGGAGACCCTCTAATCCAGGACTCCCACAGTAGCCCCTGAACTAGACTTCAATGACGATGAGTCCGGCACGCAGTTGTCTTCGGCATTGCAAGGCGGGTTCCTTCTCCGAATACATTACAGAAGAAGTTGAATACGAGGATAGTGTCCGATCCTGCAAAATAAGTTCCACATTCCACCGTAGAGAGAATAATGCTTTCGCAGATTTAATCCGCTAGCTTGTTTTGGCAACATGACGTTACGTCGTGGCCCGGTGATTATTCGAACCGTTTCTCTTAACCAGCTCCACACATAACGCGAGGCAGTTTCTTGACACGTCTTGCCAAAGCAGAGATCGTGTTCCCCTGATTACGGGATTCTCATTAATGCGGTTCGTGGGTAACCCAACCGTGTCTAGGACTCCTAGATTATAGCTAAGTCCAAAACGGCTATGGGGGGGACGCTTGATATTCACCCTCTTTATAAGGGGACAAGGTTTTTGCTTTTTCCCTCTCGTGCTCAACCAAACCCTTCCCCCGCCTCGAGTTCTAGCACCCAAAGCCCTGGTTAGGTGCTCCGGATCTTCCATCATGTCCGGATCCAGCCTTCAAGGCCGATGGATGCCTTCCTCCGTGACGGAAGAGGACATTAAGAAGTTGAGGGAGGCCAGATACCTGACCGCCGAGGTTTCGCATCGGCTGCCTGCCCGAGGGCAGGTCGTCCCTACTCCCGAACCCAATGAGAACGTTGTGTTCGTCTCCCACTTCCTCCGAGGTCTAGGCATCACTCTGGATCCCTTCGTCAGGGACTTGATGTTTTATTACGGGCTAGATTTCCACGACCTAGCTCCAGACTCCTTTCTCCACATCATGACATTTATTGTCGTGTGTGAGGCCTTCCTCCGTGTGACCCCTCACTTCGGCCTGTGGCTCAAGACCTTTGAAGTACAACCGAAGGTGATCGAGGGGCAGCATGCAGCGTGCGGAGGTGCATCAATAGGCAAGATGGAAGGAGCTCCATGGCCAAAAGGTTCCTTTCCAGAGGTATCCGAATTATGGCAACGGGAGTGGTTCTACATCACGGCTCCCAGAAGTGCAAGTGGGCGGCTGCCCCCGCTTTCCGCCCGGGCCCCTCACCACAACTGATGTCATGGATTAGCAGGGGCCTGAGCTGGGGTCCAGCCAAGGACGTGCCTATACTGCAAAGCCGCATCAGAGATCTCTTCGAGGGAGATTTTAATTTGGTTGCGGTAATACAAGTTATGCTGGTTCGTCAAGTCCAGCCATGCAAACGCCGGCCCTGCGCTTGTGGGAGTTCAACCCAGAGGGACCACGTGCCATTCAAAGTTTCCTCGGCCTGACGCATGAGGAGATGTACAAGTCATTCTTCGGACCTTAAGTGGAGTGTCCGGATATCACCGAGGACGTGGGCCTGAGCAGTAATCGCGTCGCCGAACAAGTAAGAAATCCTCTAGCTGAACACACTGTCTTTTATTCGAGGTTATTTTTGAGAGTTCGCTTTTTGACCAGGACTGGCTAACGAAGGCGAAGATGATTCGGTGTTTGGCCCCCCTCCCTGAGGGTTTGGAAAATCCGGTATTGGAGAAGATGCTCGAGGTCGCACCGTGCCCGGAACCCTTGAAGGAAGATACCGAGGGGGATAACACGGGCGAACGTGGGCCCCCATCGCTACCCACTTCGACCGAGGGAACGAGCGTTTCCACGAAGGAGGACGACCGGGGGAGGAAAAGGACTGCTTCTGAGGATCCGGAAGCCGAAGCCTCCAAACGGGAGAAGAAGTCTCCCACAGAGGGTCCTGCCTCGGGGAGTGCTTTTGCCGCACAAAGTCCGCGAGGGGATCTGCCCTCCAACGAGTCGTAAGTGATCCAAAATATTTTAATAGTAAGAGTATGCTATCTTTTTCCTCTGAGAAAACAACCACCGCATATATCTTGCAGTTCGGGCCTCAGCCCCTCTCAAATGAGTTCGTCTTCGGGGGATCTTCTTTCGAAGATGATGGAGAGCGAAACGCCTCCCCCGGACTCCTCCGCTCCAGAAGCGGGCGACCCCAAAGTGTCGTCGCGGAGGGCCTATCCGGATCCGGTGAGGCCAGAAGATAGTCCTGTAGACCCCAGAAGTCCCCAGTGTCCGGCTCCCGAAGAGAGCATACGAAAGAGTCCGACACCGTCTAGTGTGCGGTCGGACATTCTGAGGGAGTTGGTGGGGCGAGCGGCCATCTCAGAAGAGCATCGTACGCTGATGGGTACGGTGATGGAGAGAATCTTGTCCGCTGAAAGCGGGTTACATGAAGCCTTTATGAGTGTATTGACAGGCTTTGAGGTATGTGAGATAATATGTGATAGTACTGCACATGTTATAGTAGCCCCTGAGACTCTGGTTGTCGTCAAGAACGGCGGTGAACAGAGGATCAAATTCCCAGGCAATAACCAATCTGCTTTTATGTGCAGGTGGTGGGAGCTTCAGTGGCTAGCCGGACTAGGGAGTTTGCCCAATTAAAATGGCAACTGGATGCGGCAGACGCCGACATCGAGCTTGTTAACAAGAGGCTTGACGAGGCACAGGGTAAGTGTTATTATCCGGTGAACGCCACATAGTAAGAGCAGCATAATGCCAGTATTTTTAATATTTTGTGATTGCAGATGGGGCTGCCACCGTGGAAGCCTTGCGGGCGGAACTTGCCCGAGCCAAGGAACAAGCGAGGAGTAGTAATGTGGCTGCTTTGAAGGCGGCCGAAGAGTTGATAGCCGAGAAGGCCGCACATTGTGAGAGCCAAGAGAAGATGGCCAAGATGGCCATAGAATTGAAAGACACCGCCGACCGTTGCCGGGTCCTTGAGAAAGAGAACCAAGCGAAGGCAACGGACCTTGAGAAGGCCGCAGCGGCAGACAAAGTCACCCGTTCTGCTATGAGAGCGAAGAAGGAGGAGCTGCGGGAAGCCGGGGATATTGCAGCTGGAAAACCCTTCATGTTACGGAGGAAGTTCGGAGATCCACGGTATGCCCCTCTGGATCGGCTGTGGAGCTCGACAGATGCGTATATGGATTTGGCGGCGAGCGCTGCTGATGCGGCCAAGTACTTCCAAGGTCAGACAGATCGTGAAGTGGACAAGCTGTTCTGGACGTAATTCCACGTTCCAGAGCGTCCGCTTTCATTGACTGACCAGCTAGCTGAATGGGTCGAACTGAATAGGTTGTCCGGACTCTCCATGAGGTCTTTTGTGGATCAATTATGGCCGGAAGGGCCTAAGATGAATAGCTATTTCAGCTTAGTGCAGCAGCTCCTTGATGCGGTGCCGTGCATTAATGCGATGAAGAGGTCGGCGTGCATAGAAGGCTCGCGGATGGCCCTTGCCCGTGTTAAAGCATACTGGGCGGAGATGGACTCTACCACTGTTGCGGCGCAGGGTTCGGCCATAGGCCGTGTGGCTGCCGAACACTATTTTGAGGAAGTTCTCGAGGGTGCTCGTTTGATAGAGGCCCAGTGCTCGAAAAATATTATGTTTGAGTGATATGTATTCGCATTGTAAACATAATGCTTTTATGAAGTTTTTATAAGGCTGTGTTTATACTTTTGCCTGAAAGTAGTATGATGCCTCCTGTGCGGCCGTTTATGTATACATGTGTATAACCTTAAAGATTGCAGCCGTCGGCTTCAACCCCCACGCATATAATGCGGAGGTGCTCGCAAAAAACGCGTGTTCACACTTAACCCAACGTCTTGGTCCTGATAAGGAGGTGATAGCGCAGCGAGCGAGGCAACCGGACTATAATGCTTGAACACTTTCACTTAGCCATAGGAGTTTGACAATGGGGCTACTAGATAGCCCCTGGTGGCTCCGCATTCTCCCGATCGCGGGGTGCGCATATGCCTGGCCGGAAAACGACCCTTCGTTAAGGTGGAGGAATTCTAACATTCCGATAGGTCATCGAGTGGTTGACCAGTCTCACGCTATATCATGATAGTCAGTTTTCGGCTTTCTCTACTGAGGCGCTCGTCCGGATGAACCAAGGCACAATCACAGTAGTTCTCCTGGTGCTACCTTAGCCGGCAAAGCGGAACGTAAGGCACCAAAACATAGGAGCCGGGCAAACCCAACATTTGACCAAAGACAATGATTCGGAGCTGATGCATATAAGGCCGAACTCGCGACGCCGAACACTCCCTAAGGTATCCGGTCTTTATGGTATAAACCGGGCCAAAATAGTGCCTCTTGTAAGAAGCCCCTTGTGTCCAGGTACGTGCGTTATTCTGACGTGGCCACATGCCAAGACGTCAGCATCCTTCTCAATTGTGCTGAGAATTCAGTGGATATGTATCAACAAGAGACAGTAAAAAAGGTTTACACAGGGTCTTAATCTAAAAAGAATCCTTGGAGCGGGTCCCTGCTGCACGTCTACGCCTGTGTCTCCGTTGTGCCGTATCCTAGACGGGTGTAGCACGATGATTATCTATAAAAGAGAGGAGCTTAGGTAAAAAAGCTGTCGTGCAAAAGGATAGTTTTTTGAATAAACCATGTAGAATTCAAGGTGAGTAAGAATTGCCACTTGTCTGCGCACGTTGAGCCCCTTGTATTGTAATAGGGGAACTGCTAATTAGTTGGTGAGGCCGTTTTTAGTGTGCGGCTATTAAGGCAGCCGCACGCTCTTCGGCGTGCAGAAATCGCTTAATATTTCCGTTCACTGTAATGATGCCACGTGGACCGGGCATCTTGAGTGTGAGGGAAGCATAGTGTGGTATTGCATTAAAGCGAGCGAAAGCTTCACGTCCGAGTAGTGCTTGATAGCCGCTTCGGAACGGAGCGATGTGGAAGGTTAGATGTTCGCTACGGAAGTTACCGGGGGAGCCGAATATAACGTTTAGTAGCAGGGAGCCCGTGCAACGAGCCCCTGGGCCTAGCGTTACTCCTTTAAAGGTAATATTGCTATGGTGAATTTTTGTTGGGTCTATCCCCATTTCGCAGATTGTATCCTGGTATATCAGGTTTAGACTACTGCCACCGTCCATCAGGACTCATGTGAAGTGGTATCCGTCAATTACTGGGTCTAATACCAGGGCAGCCCATCCTGCACGCTAGATACTTGCTGACTAATCTCGATGGTCGAAGGTGATCGGTTGAGACGACCAGTGGCTGGGCTCCGCGGTGATAGGCTTTCGGGCGTATTTTTCTTGGAGTGCCGTTTTGTTTCTGCCCTTGATCGCGTGTAACGCGTTTACTGTTTTGACTTCTGGTGGAAATTTCTTTTGTTCCCTAGTGTCTTCCTTGAGAGGCTCATCCTCATCTTCACTTGGTGTATCCTCCCCCCTGTGTACGGCGTTGAGCTTGCCGGACTGCTTGAAGACCCAACATTCTCTGTGGGTATGATTGGCTGGTTTGCCAGGGGTGCTATGGGTCTGACATATTTGGTCCAGAATTTTATTCAGGATGGACAGTTCGTCTCTGGCGCCTTTAGAGGGCGGCTTTTGACCTGGCCGAGAGCTTTTGAATCCGGCGTTTACTGTCGTGCTCTTCGTGCTGTCTCCTTTGTTCCGGAGTTTGTTATTGCTGTTGCGCCGTGATTTCCTATTTCCATCTCTAACTTCGGATGTACTGGGGTCGCTGGTGCTGCATCTGGCTAGCCAGCTGTCCTCACCCACGCAAAAGCGGGTCATGAGGCTTGTTAATGCTGCCATCGTTCGCGGCTTTTCTTGGCCGAGGTGTCTGGCGAGCCATTCGTCACGGATGCTATGTTTAAAAGATGCCAATGCTTCGGTGTCCGGACAGTCGACAATTTGGTTCTTTTTAGTAAGAAACCTGTTCCAAAGTTTTCGGGCTGACTCTCCGGGCCGTTGAGTTATATGGCTCAAATCATCCGCGTCCGGAGGTCGGACATAAGTTCCTTGGAAATTTGCCTGAAAAGCATCTTCAAGCTCTTCCCAACTTCCAATGGAGTTTTCGGGGAGGCCTTTAAGCGAGTGGCGGGCTGGCCCTTTGAGCTTGAGGGGTAAGTACTTGATGGCGTGGAGATCATCTCCTCGAGCCATATGGATATGGAGGATATAGTCCTCAATCCAGACCCCAGGGTCTGTTGTTCCGTCGTATGCCTCTAAGTTCACGGGTTTGAATCCCTCTGGAATTTCATGATCCAACACCTCATCGGTGAAACATAGGGGGTGTGCGGTACCCCTGTATCTGGGTGTACCGCGTTGTTCGGATGTTATATCATATGCCGGGGCGTGCTTGCGTGGTCCATAGATGGATCTGGTTGCGCTGTCTTTTGGTGCAAGCCCCCGCGTGAATTGCGTATTGTCTTGTGAGTGGCATTGTTGGCCGCTCTATGCTGGCCGTGAGGTCGTCTGTCCGGCCAGGTGGCTGTTTTGATTTTTGGTTGTGAGGGGTCTGAGGCCTCCTCGTCGAATTCAGGTAGCAACTTCCGCTTTGGGTACCTCTTGGTGGGGCGATTGTCGCCGTACTTTGCTGCTGTGTTGAGTATTTTACTCCATCTGATTTGGAGTGTGTCCTGCACAGCCTTGAGCCTTTGCTTCTGCTTTTTTAGGCTCCTCGCGGTGGCAACAAGCCTTTGACGGGCATTCTGCTGCTCCGGGTGCCTGTTCGGCGTTGTGTCGTCCGGACTATTATCTTTGACAGAATTGGTTTGTTTGGTTTGATTCTCCGTATTGCCATGGTCTGGCAGTGATTCGCCCTGCTCCAACGCTGGGTCTGTGTGATCGTTATTTCTGGCGAGGCGGGATTTGGGGCGGCGCTTGCGCCGCCGCTTTGACTGCTTCTCGAGGGAACAAGCCTTCGGTGCGTCCTTCTGTTCCTCGTCGTCGTCTTCTTTTGGTGTGTCCACCATGTATACGTCATATGATGAAGTGGACGTCCAGCGCCCTGTGGGCGGTGGTTCATCTTCGCCTCTAGCATCGTTGTCCATACCGTCGATGTCTGCGGAGTCGAAGTCGAGCATGTCGGTTAAATCATCGACAGTGGCTACAAAGTGGGTGGTGGGTGGGCGTCGAATTTCTTCGTTGTCCGTATCCCAATCCTGTTGGCCGTAATCTGGCCAGGGCTCTCCTGGCAAAGAGAGAGGCCTTAGTGAATTCAGAATGTCGCCGAAGGGCGGGTGCCGAAAGATATTCGTGGCGGTGAATTCCATGATCGGCGCCCAGTCGGATTCGATTGGCAGGGGCGCGGATGGTTCGGGGTCCGGAGGAGAGTCCGGCACCTTGGAGTCACGGGTCATGCGGAGGATTATGCTGATGTTTGGCTCGATCGCCGTCGAGACTGCAGCCCCTGAGGCGGTGTCTAGCCACCCGTCCTCGATTGGCGCAGTTGGCTCCAAGGTGAGGATCGGAGCTGATGCGGGCGCGGCGTCTAGGGTACCGTCCGGTGGCAGAGCTAGGTCATACCCATCGCGACAGTGCGGCGCGCCCGGCTGTGGCTCGAATCCGTCGAAGATCAAGTCCCCACAGATGTTTGCCGTGTAATTCAAACCTCCAAATCTGACCTGATGGCCAGGGGCGTAGCTTTCAATCTGCTCCAGATGGCCAAGCGAATTAGCCCGCAGTGCAAAGCCACCGAATACGAAGATCTGTCCGGGGAGAAAAGTCTCACCCTGGACCGCATTTCTACCGATGATAGTGGGAGCCATCAAGCCTAACGACGATGACACAGAGGAACTCTCAATGAAAGCACCAATGTCGGTGTCAAAACCAGCGGATCTCGGCTAGAGGGTCCCGAACTGTGCGTCTAGGCCAGATGGTAACAGGAGGCAAGGGACACGAAGTTTTACTCAGGTTCGGGCCCTCTTGATGGAGGTAAAACCCTACGCCCTGCTTGATTAATATTGAAGATATGGGTGTTACAAGAGTAGATCTACCACGAGATCAGAGAGGCTAAACCCTAGAAGCTAGCCTACGGTATGATTGTATGTTGTGATTGTTGTCCTACGGACTAAAACCCTTCAGTTTATATAGACACCGGAGAGGGTTAGGGTTACACAAGGTCGGTTGCAAAGGAGGAGATATCCATATACGTATTGCCTAGCTTGCCTTCCACGCCAAGTAGAGTCCCATCCGGACACGAGATGAAGTCTTCAATGTTGTATCTTCATAGTCTAACAGTCCGGCCAATGGAGATAGTCCGGCTGTCCGGAGACCCCCTAATCCAGGACTCCCATAGTCAGCGTCAGTCTTCTTCTTAAAGATCCATTTATTCTCAATTTCTTGCCGATCAACGGGCAAGTCAACCAAAGTCCACACTTTGTTCTCATACATAGATCCCATCTCAGATTTCATGGCTTCAAGCCATTTTGCGGAATCTGGGCTCACCATCGCTTCTTCATAGTTCGTAGGTTCATCATGATCTAGTAGCATGACTTCCAGAACAGGATTACCGTACCACTCTGGTGCGGATCTTACTCTGGTTGATCTACGAGGATCAGCAACAACTTGATCTGAAGTTTCATGATCATCATCATTAACTTCCTTACTAATTGGTGTAGGTGTTACAGAAACCGATTTCTGTGATGTACTACTTTCCAATAAGGGAGCAGGTACAGTTACCTCATCAAGTTCTACTTTCCTCCCACTCACTTCTTTCGAGAGAAACTCCTTCTCTAGAAAGGATCCATTCTTAGCAACGAATGTCTTGCCTTCAGATCTGTGATAGAAGGTGTACCCAACAGTCTCCTTTGGGTATCCTATGAAGACACATTTCTTCGATTTGGGTTCGAGCTTATCAGGTTGAAGCTTTTTCACATAAGCATCGCAGCCCCAAACTTTTAGAAACGACAACTTTAGTTTCTTGCCAAACCACAGTTCGTAAGGCGTCATTTTAACGGATTTCGATGGTGCCCTATTTAACGTGAATGCGGTCGTCTCTAAAGCATAACCCCAAAACGACAGCGGTAAATCTGTAAGAGACATCATAGATCACACCATATCTAGTAAAGTACGATTACGACGTTCGGACACACCATTACGCTGTGGTGTTTCGGGTGGCGTGAGTTGCGAAACTATTCCGCATTGTTTCAAATGTAGACCAAACTCGTAACTCAAATATTCTCCTCCACGATCAGATCGTAGAAACTTTATTTTGTTGTGACGATGATTTTCAACTTCACTCTGAAATTCTTTGAACTTTTCAAATGTTTCAGACTTATGCTTCATCAAGTAGATATACCCATATCTGCTTAAATCATCTGTGAAGGTGAGAAGATAACGATATCCGCCACGAGCCTCAACATTCATCGGACCACATACATCTGTATGTATGATTTCCAACAAATCTGTTGCTCTCTCCATAGTTCCGGAGAACTGCGTTTTAGTCATCTTGCCCATGAGGCACGATTCACAAGTACCAAGTGATTCATAATCAAGTGGTTCCAAAAGTCCATCAGTATGGAGTTTCTTCATGCGCTTTATACCGATATGACCTAAACGGCAGTGCCACAAATAAGTTGCACTATCATTATCAACTCTGCATCTTTTTGCTTCAACATTATGAATATGTGTATCACTACTATCGAGATTCATCAAAAATAGACCACTCTTTAAGGGTGCATGACCATAAAAGATATTACTCATATAATTAGAACAACCATTATTCTCTGATTTAAATGAATAACCGTTTCGCATCAAACAAGATCCAGATATAATGTTCATGCTTAACGCTGGCACCAAATAACAATTATTTAGGTCTAATACTAATCCCGAAGGTAGATGTAGAGCTAGTGTGCCGACCGCGATCACATCGACTTTGGAACCATTTCCCACGCGCATCGTCACCTCGTCCTTTGCCAGTGTTCGCTTAATCCGTAGTCCCTGTTTCGAGTTGCAAATATTAGCAACAGAACCAGTATCAAATGCCCAGGTGCTACTACGAGCTCTAGTAAGGTACACATCAATAACATGTATATCACATATACCTTTGTTCACCTTGCCATCCTTCTTATCCGCCAAATACTTGGGGCAGTTCCGCTTCAAGTGACCAGTCTGCTTGCAGTAGAAGCACTCAGTTTCAGGCTTAGGTCCAGATTTGGGTTTCTTCTCCTGAGCAGCAACTTGCTTGTTGTTCTTCTTGAAGTTCCCATTCTTTCCCTTTACCCTTTTTCTTGAAACTAGTGGTCTTGTTGACCATCAACACTTGATGCTCCTTCTTGATTTCTACCTCCGTAGCTTTTAGCATTGCGAAGAGCTCGAGAATTGTCTTATTCATCCTTTGCATATTATAGTTCATCACGAAGCTCTTGTAGCTTGGTGGCAGTGATTGAAGAACTCTGTCAATGACAATATCAACCGGAAGATTAACTCCCAGCTGAGTCAAGTGATTATGGTACCCAGACATTCTGAGTATATGTTCACTGACAGAACTATTCTCCTCCATCTTGCAGCTGTAGAACTTATTGGAGACTTCATATCTCTCAATCCGGAAATTTGCTTGAAATATTAACTTCAACTCCTGGAGCATCTCATATGCTCCATGACGTTCAAAACATCGTTGAAGTCCCGGTTCTAAGCCATAAAGCATGGCACACTGAACTATCGAGTAGTCATCAACACGCAACTGCCAGGCATTCATAATGTCTGCAGTTGCTGGCGCAGGAGGTACAACTAGCGGTGCTTCCAGGACATAACTCTTCTGTGCAGCAATGAGGATAATCCTCAAGTTACGGACCCAGTCCGTGTAATTGCTACCATATCATCTTTCAACTTTGCTTTCTCAAGGAACGCATTAAAATTCAACGGAACAATAGCACGGGCCATCTATCTACAATCAAACCTAGACAAGCAAGATACTATCAGGTACTAAGTTCATGATAAATTTAAGTTCAATTAATAATATTACTTAAGAACTCCCACTTAGAAAGACATCCCTCTAATCCTCTAAGTGATCACGCGATCCAAATCAACTAAACCATAACCGGTCATCACGTGAAATGGAGTAGTTTTCAATGGTGAACATCACTATGTTGATCATATCTACTATATGATTCACGCTCGACCTTTCGGTCTCAGTGTTCCGAGGCCATATCTGCATATGCTAGGCTCATCAAGTTTAACCTGAGTATTCTGCGTGTGCAAAACTGGCTTGCACCCGTTGTAGATGGACGTAGAGCTTATCACACCCGATCATCACGTGGTGTCTGGGCACGACGAACTTTGGCAACGGCGCATACTCAAGGAGAACACTTTTATCTTGAAATTTAGTGAGAGATCATCTTATAATGCTACCGTTAATCAAAGCAAGATAAGATGCATAAAATATAAACATCACATGCAATCAATATAAGTGATATGATATGGCCATCATCATCTTGTGCTTGTGATCTCCATCTCTGAAGCACCGTCATGATCACCAACGTCACCGACGTGACACCTTGATCTCCATCGTAGCATCGTTGTCGGCTCGCCAATCTTATGCTTCCACGACTATCGCTACCATTTAGTGATAAAGTAAATCATTACAGGGCGATTGCATTGCATACAATAAAGCAACAACCATATGGCTCCAGCCAGTTGCCGATAACTCGGTTACAAAACATGATCATCTCATACAATAAAATTTAGCATCATGTCTTGACCATATCACATCACAACATGCCCTGCAAAAAGAAGTTAGACGTCCTCTACTTTGTTCTTGCAAGTTTTACGTGGCTGCTACGGGCTTAGCAAGAACCGTTCTTACCTACGCATCAAAAACCACAATGATAGTTTGTCAAGTTGGTGCTATTTTAACCTTCGCAAGGACCGGGCGTAGCCACACTCGGTTCAACTAAAGTTGGAGAAACTGACACCCGCCAACCACCTGTGTGCAAAGCACGTCGGTAGAACCAGTCTCGCGTAAGCGTACGCGTAATGTCGGTCCGGGCCGCTTCATCCAACAATACCGCTGAACCAAAGTATGACATGCTGTTAAGCAGTATGACTTATATCGCCCACAATTCACTTGTGTTCTACTCGTGCATATAACATCAACACATAAAACCAGGTTCAGATGCCACTGTTGGGGAACGTAGTAATTTCAAAAAAATTCCTACGCACACGCAAGATCATGGTGATGCATAGCAACGAGAGGGGAGAGTGTTGTCTACGTACCCTCGTAGACCGAAAGCGGAAGCGTTAGCACAACGCGGTTGATGTAGTCATACGTCTTCGCGATCCGACCGATCAAGTACCGAACATACGGCACCTCCGAGTTCAGCACACGTTCAGCCCGATGACGTCCCTCGAACTCCGATCCAGCCGAGTGTTGAGGGAGAGTTTCGTCAGCACGACGGCGTGGTGACGATGTTGATGTTCTACAGACGCAGAGCTTCGCCTAAGCACCGCTACAGTATTATCGAGGTGGACTATGGTGGAGGGGGGCACCGCACACGGCTAAGAGATCAATGATCAATTGTTGTGTCTTTGGGGTGCCCCTGCCCCCGTATATAAAGGAGCAAGGGAGGGTGCGGCCAGCCATAGGAGGAGGCGCGCAGGAGGAGTCCTACTCCCACCGGGAGTAGGACTCCTCTCCTTTTTCCTAGTTGGATTAGGACTTGGGGGGAAGGAGGAGAGAGGGGAAAGGAAAGGGGGGGGGCTGCCCCCCTCCTTGTCCAATTCGGACTTGGGGGGAGGGGCGCGCGGCTGCCCCTTGGCCGCCTCTCCTCTTCCTCCACTTGGGCCCATAAGGCCCAATAGCCTCTGGGGGGTTCCGGTAACCCCTCCGGTACTCCGGTAAAATCACTATTTCATCCCGGAACACTTTCGATATCCAAACATAGGCTTCCAATATATCAATCTTCATGTCTCGACCATTTTGAGACTCCTCGTCATGTCCGTGATCACATCCGGGACTCCGAACAACCTTAGGTACATCAAAACACATAAACTCATAATAAAACTGTCATAGTAATGTTAAGCGTGCGGACCCTACGGGTTCGAGAACTATGTAGACATGACCGAGACACGTCTCCGGTCAATAACCAATAGTGGAACCTGGATGCTCATATTGGCTCCTACATATTCTACGAAGATCTTTATCGGTCAGACCGCATAACAACATACGTTGTTCCCTTTGTCATCGGTATGTTACTTGCCCGAGATTCGATCGTCGGTATCTCAATACCTAGTTCAATCTCGTTACCGGCAAGTCTCTTTACTCGTTCCGTGATACATCATCCTACAATTAACTCATTAGTTGCAATGCTTGCAAGGCTTAAGTGATGTGCATTACCGAGAGGGCCCAGAGATACCTCTCCGACAATCGGAGTGACAAATCCTAATCTCGAAATACGCCAACCCAACAAGTACCTTCAGAGACACCTATAGAGCACCTTTATAATCACCCAGTTACGTTGTGACGTTTGGTAGCACACAAAGTGTTCCTCCGGTAAATGGGAGTTGCATAATCTCATAGTCATAGGAACATGTATAAGTCATGAAGAAAGAAATAACAACATACTAAACGATCATGTGCTAAGCTAACGGAATGGGTCATGTCAATCACATCATTCTCCTAATGATGTGATCCCGTTAATCAAATGACAACTCATTTCTATGGTTAGGAAACTTAACCATCTTTGATCAACGAGCTAGTCAAGTAGAGGCATACTAGTGACACTCTGTTTGTCTATGTATTCACACATGTATTATGTTTCCGGTTAATACAATTCTAGCATGAATAATAAACATTTATCATGATATAAGGAAATAAATAATAACTTTATTATTGCCTCTAGGGCATATTTCCTTCAGCCATAACGTGACATCTCGTGGGCAATGATCAATTGGGAGAAGATAGTGAGCATCACATAGTAGGATCCAATAACCTTACCAGGTTTTCTTCAAAGTTCAAAAGCATATTCTTACTCTATGCTTTAAATGGAGGCATGTACATTTCGTCTGAAGTGAAATGACACAAAGTGTCGTGGAAGTGTCACGGTAGATGTCCTCATGGAAGGACTTAGTTGAGGGGCCATTGCGATGAGGTTAGCTTAGAGGGGTTAAACGGGACAAAGGAAACGGAGAGTTTATACTGGTTCGGTCACTCGCGGTGAAGGTAAAGGCCTACTCCAGTTGAGGTGGTATTTCTAGGGTTTCGATTACCAGGTAGAAAACACGCTTTGCCGACTCTCGATTTGATGTTTCTTTCCCTAAGCCGCTGTCGGGTCGTCCCCTTATATACATGGGTTGACGCCCTGCGGCCTACAGAGTCCCGGCCAGCTCATACAACGTGTCCGACTCGGTGACGTATCTTACATGCCTTATATTACAAGTATACACATACATGGTGGTTTATATTTACAGGCCTTAAGCCGCCTCTGGGCTTGGGCCTTTTACAAGCCTAACCGTGAACCACCATCTTGTATACTCTTGGGCTTAATTTAGATGAACCGCCACTGTGGTTGACCCGACCCCTCCCGGGCGGGTCATACCTGATAGTATATCCCCAACATTAGGCCCCAGGTTGATTTGAACTTGTTCATGTCAATCTTCAACACTTAGAAAAAATCCTTCTTCCTCTGCTGTGAAACATTGTAACCCGCCATGATGTCATCTCCAGAAAATTTGGAAACCCGCCACAACGTCATCTTTAACGGATCTTTTATCTTTAATGACCTTTCGAAAATCGAGGCGTTCAATTAGTTGGATAATCATCATTTGGCCTCCTCATTTTTCGCGCTTGCCTGTTACTCTTTTCCTTATAAATAGGGTCAAACCGCCCCTTTCTCACTCTCCTCTCTTCTCCTTCTCGTCTTCTTCTTCCTCGCGACGCACCAGCCCGCACGAGCTCCGCCACCGTCGACCTCCGTCCTCTTCGTCACCTCCGGCCGCTGCATCGCCCTGAACGATCCAGAAACGCCGCGGCACTCCTCCGCTGTCAGCTAGCATCAGTAAGTCTTCTCTTTTCTTTTTCATGGATCTGTTCTTTAGGATTTCGGAGTTCATTGCTGCTCCTCCTTATCCTTGCTAGATCGTGTATTTTTGATCTGAAAATAATGTAGTTCCTATGTGGTAGCAGTTTTAGCACCCGCTTTTGATATTAAAACATATCCTCATCACGACAGATCTCCTCTGGGGCACCTCCACTTTTCTGCTGCCGCCTCTGTAGGTTTAGAATTTATCTCCTTTTTCTGAACAACTCTAGATCTGAATTTATAGCTTTAACTTGTGGAGCCTGTTTGTCCCAACACTTAGCAAATTGTGCTCTTGTTAGATCTTGAATATCTTAGTCATGGCGGCTTACTTCACCGACTTATCGTTACTTCATATATCATTAGTCCTGGTTTAAGCCGCCATTCTGAATGTACACTGCAACTGTTAAGTTATGATTTCACCAACTGACTTGAACCGACAAATTATTCCCTTCCTTTAGGTTGTCCTTCTTTCACAGTGCCGCCAAAGACAATCATTACATGTAACTGGGTTCCCTCCATCATCACTGAGGGTACCTTAAAATATTTTGTCAAAGTTGGATATTTACCAGAGAAGAGTGTCATGCATTATCGTGCTCCTGACATGGGCGAAGAGAGACCTCTGCCAAAAGACGGTGAAGTCATTGTATTCACTGATCATATGAACCGGGGCTTCTCACCGCCCGGATCTAAGTTCTTTTGAGATGTTCTGCACTTCTTCAAACTCCATCCGCAAGATATTGGACCCAACTCCGTGTCAAACATCTGTAACTTTCAAGTTTTTTGTGAAGTATACCTTCAAGAAGAGCCTAGTGTCGAGCTTTTCAGGGAATACTTCTATCTGAACCGGCAAAATGAGTTCACAAACGGGCCCATCTTGGAACTTGGTGGAATTTCAATTCAACGCAGAAGAGACGCCATCTTCCCTCAAGCAGCTCTACCAAGTCACCCCAAGGACTGGAATCAGACATGGTTCTATTGTAAATATCTCGCCGGCTGATGAAAATCCATTGCCGGGTTATTGTGCTGAACGTCTTGACCCGAAACATCGAGTCCCTGAAACCACCGCCGAGCGTAAGAAACTTGCCCCTACCATCAGAAAGGTCCAAGCCCTACTATGAAATGGTTTAACTGGAGTTGATTTGGTCCGATGCTGGGTCTCGTGGCGAATCATACCCTTAAGCCGCCGATCTGGCTTGATGTGTACTTATATCGGAGGAACAGACGATCCATTACGCCATAGCTCTCTGCGTCTGACTGAAGAGGGCATTGTTGAAATGGCAACAACCCTTGTAAATAGTAAATTCGAAGACTGCAGCAAAGTGGGTCTAAACCCTTTCTGCAAGCTTAACCCGCTGCCAGATGTAAGTCTCTTGATTTCCCTTACTTTATTGCTTTGTCCAAATATTATGTGAGCTCAAGTATGTCACTCTTCCGCAGGCTAAGTCTGACTTCTGGAAGGCAAAATATGATCACGAAGCCGCCAAAAAGGCTAGGGCTTCCGCGAAAGCCGCCAGAAAGACCAGCAAAAACCTAAGAAGAAATCAAGCGCCTCCGACATGTTTAAGTTGGATGACACTTCTGAGTCGGAGGTAGCCCTTGACTCTCTTGGCTTGTTTTTCAACCATCTTATTGACACTGACTATTACCAGGATGACACGGGAGCCAGCCAAGCAGTTGAAGAAGAGGTAACTATTATTTTCTCCGACTCACACCCTTTGCCAAGACAGAAACTTCGGTGAGTAACCCGGAAAGTAAGGTTTTCACACCCCTTTGGCTTATTTAGATCCTCATTTTCTTTTGAAATGACAGCAACACGAGAATCACCGCCATACCCGGACCAGTGGAGGTGAAGAATTATCCTCCGGTTTACCAAACACTCCTCGAAAACGCCAAAATGAGGTTCTTTTTAACCTTAACTCTTTTATTACCTGCGGGTCTCTTTCGCCAGTCACTCAATTCCTTTGATTCAATCTTGCAGGAAATTTCTCGTTCTTCCTCTGGCGATTCATCTCAGACCCAGCTGCCGGCTTTCAAGACTGCCCCTGGGTAAGAACAATTACCTTTTCTCCTATACTTTGATATCCTCGTCGTTATGCTGACTTGTCCGAATTCTTTTAGTGGTCAAGCAAAGCCCAATAAGAAGGCGAAGGTGACAAAACCGGCCGAAGACCCTAAAGTTGCTGAAGCGGACTAGTAAGCTTCTGGACCAGACGCCTCTGAACAACAACCAGAAGATCCTGCTTCCAACACTCAATCTGAAATGCCTGAGTTGTCTGTTGATCAAACCAACATCGACCCTTTCACTACTGAACCGTCCAGCTCACTTAACCCGCCAGAAACTTATGCTGATGACATTCTGATCACTGGCACTGGTTTTACTGAACCGGGGAACCCAACTATGTTAGCCAGACATTCTGCCAAGCAAGAAGTCATGGAGAGACGGAAAGTGAGATTTGATGTCTCCCACTATGCTCAATTGAGCAGCAGTGAAGTATTGTCTGGTTATCTCAATCAAGTACACTCCAGCCGTGACTTGGAAATTGAGATTGTGAAACAGATGCACCAGAATTATGAGGTATGTCATCCGGCTTACATAGGTTATGTATATCCTGCTAGCCGCCAAGTCTTCTGATTATGATAAGAATGAATAATCTGTAGACTTAGAAGAATCATAAGCTTCTGTCCTAGACTCCCGCCAAGTCCGGTTAAAACTAAACCGGATGCTGAAAATAGCATAAATTTGCATTCGTAGTCCCCAAGGGCCGGTTTAATCAGTATGAACGAGCCGGTCCTATTGATCACTCTGTAAAAGAGTAAAACTTAACTGCATAGCCCCCATGAGTTGGCTGAGACTGTTGACATCACACCCGGCTCATCATTATGAAGATACAAGCAATATGCATTAGCCCCCAAGTGCCAAGTAGTCTTGCTTTGCAAAGTGCTTGGGACTTTTAGTTATAAAAGCCGTTTCCATTGAAAAATTGCTTTGATAAACATTAGCCCCCAAGTGCCAAGTGTTGTTGCTTGCAAAGCGCTTGGGACTTATATTGTTGTAATCCGTCATGAAGTAGTTTGATAAATATGTGCTACATGCAGGCTGCTACCGCTGAATTGGAATCTCAACTGAACAATGCCAAGACCCGGGTGGCAGCTCAGGAAACTAAGACCCAGAAAGCTGAATCAAAATTCCAGTTTAGTGTGTCTGAGTCGGAAAAATTGAAGACCAGTTTTACTGTGGATAAAAAGGCTTGGGCTGAAGAAAAGACTGCCTTGATACAGCGTGCTGAGAAGGCAGAGGCGGCTCTTTAGGAGGCTACCACTGAACTCACCGGTTTAAAACACCGTGTGTCTAAGATGGTTTCTGCTATCTTCGGTGAGTCGCCTTGTTATTCATCCAAAGTAAGTACTTGTCATCATAATGTAAGCCGCCATTGTAACCAATCTATGACTTACTCAGGTCCCAGGAGCAGCAACCTTACTCAAGACACTCTTGTGAAGCTCAAGGCGGTTTATACTCTCGTCGAGCAATTGTATACTGGAGCTCAACGTACATTGGCTACCATCTCTTCGGCTAATCAAGGACCCAATCTGTTAAGCGATGAGCTGAAGAAATTATCAATCTTGCCCACCAGGATTCAAGAGATAAAATGGTCGTGTGAGAGAGCCGGTGCTGTGACGGCCTTGAGCCGTGCTAAAGCTTGGGTACCGGAGTTAGACCCGGCGGATGTAGTCAGTGGATATCCCAGTCTGAAGGAGGACGGTACTTCTTTTGATCAACAGGATTTCGCGGCTTGTGTTAAAGCAATCCGTCCTCATGCCACAGTTGTTGCCGAAGAAACCAACCTCTCTAAGTATCAGCCGACTTACGACACAGAGAATCAAAAGATGCATACTCCTGCGTACAAAGTGATGGACTTAATTCCACCGATTCGTAAGCACACTTTCGCTCCTGAAATTGACCCATCCAATCTGATTGACGACGAAGCTGAATTCTTTGCCTTGCGTGGCTTTGACTGGTCCAAACCAAACTTCTAGACGGCAGAGGAGGGAGAATAAACGGCAAGGGATGAACCAGAGGCCTCCCATCAGCAAGGTCAAGAGGATTGAACCGACGGGCGATGTATAAACTTTAATCTTTGGAAAAACACTTGATCTCCTTTTGGCTCATGGAGCCATGTAACAGGGTAGTTTAAAACTTGTCTGTGCTGTGCCATCGTGCACGTTTCTATTGTGCGTAATACTGCCGATCCACCGGCTTAAAAAATCATTCTATGTATGATAGCCTTTGATTTATGCAGATTTGAATTATTATTATCCTACACACAAAGAAAACACAAGGGCCCTGACGGCTTACCGCCGGGCGGGTCATGATACCCAATTAAAGCCACTGGGGACGAATAGTCCATAACCAAAGCCGGTCTGACAACTGGTAAGTGAAACAACATACCTATAGTATATACTTAAACTATCGGTTTATCAGCTTCGTGCAATTGAGAGGTGTTAGAGCTATACCTTCAACCATAGGATTCATCACACTTTGGCAATTTAGAGTCTGCCCTCCTGACGGGTTGTATAAACCCAAAGTGTGCTTCCAATATGAGCCGTAAACAGGGTAGCTGGGCCTGACTTATAAAAACCGGAAGACAGTGAAAAACTCAAATATAAATAAGAAATCAAAAGAAATTCAAGGCTTTTGCAGACTCTCAAACTAAAGTATCTTCTTCAATGAAACTAGCCGGAGCCACTGGATTGTTCGTACTGCCGTGATCCTGACTCACAGTGTGCCCAATCGACATTTGAACCCTGGAATAAGTCTGGTCTTGCTCAAAGACTTATCAGGAGTGCGCGGGGCCAGAGTAACAGTATCATAGGCCGATTTATCCAAGTTCCAAGGAAGGCGGCTTATGAAGCCTGGATCCATCTGACTCTGTAAACCGTGCTCTCGCATGACAAGCCGCCATTTGAACCTTAATCAAGCTCAGATCTTGGTCGACTACACCGTAAATACTGATCGTTAAGAGTTCGGCGGGTCAATCGGGATGACCTGATGGAGTTAAAGCAGCTGGTGTACAGGTAGGACGACCCGGTCAGAGTTTGTTCTCTTCGGTCAAATACGCCTATGTTTGAACAAACTTGGTCAAGAGGGTAGTAACGCTGTCGGAAATATACCCCGCGGTATGACCCGACCGGATGTATGACCCGGCCGGACTTGGCGACTCACAGGTGACCCGCCATGACTTGGCGACTCACTAAGTGACACGCCCGGATCTCTCCACTCACTGATGATCCGGCCGAGCCAGGTGTCTCATTGATGACCCGGCCAGTGGGTTAGAGGAGAGACAAGACCCGGAGGCCCAGTAGGTGGTTCAAGGAAGGCCGGCTTAAGAGGAAAGCATAAGGAATATTCAGGAAGCAAGACTAGGACTCCACTTGTAATAGAGTCATTATAATCCTAATAGGACTAGTCATCTAAGCCGCCCCTTCAACATATATAAGGAGGGGCAGGACACCCCAAGAGGGACAAGTTCCACAAGTTTGATAAGTTAGGGTTAGACAGACAAATCAATAGCTTTCGAGATAGAGGTAGCGAAACCTCGCCCTTGTAACCGTGAGCATCATCATCATCATCATCATCAATATCAATGAAGCAGGATGTAGGCTTTTACCTCCACCGTGAGGGGCCGAACCTGGGTAAAACATCGCGTCTCTCTTCCCGCTCAACCCCTCTCAAGCTACCACATAGATGCATTGGCCTCACGACTAAGTCCTCACACTAGGACATCTGCCGTGACAATTCCACGACAGTTGACGCCCACTGTGGGGCTAAGCACGGTGGTGTTGATTTCTTGGAGGGATCTCTTTCAGGGATCGAGAAGTTCGCAAATTTCCAGATTAAAGAAACTGGCTCGAAAAGATCTACATCATCTCTGAGTTTGTCGGTCGAGATCAAATTCCGAGATCTAATACCTGTCTCAGGTGGAAAAATTGAAGGGATTACAGGCGCTGCCATGGGCGTTCTTCCTGGTCTAATCTACTTGGTTGTTATCTGTCGTCGGTGGAATTATTTTTCTATCAAAATCAATGTTGGTCTCGCTTAAAGATCGAACTTGGAAGAATTTTTGTGGACGGTGTCTCGCACACCACCATGAAGCGGATCCAATCTACATCTACACACGCGTCCTCGGACAGCGCGTCAAGTCAGGCTAAGCCGACGACGACTCGATCTGCCAAAATCACCTGGTGCCTGCGGTCAGGACTCCTTCTCAGACCTCTTTCAGAACGGCTTCAGACTCGCCTCGTGGAGAGCAAAGGAAAGAGTTGTAGTTCGGGAGCAGTGTACCACTACAAGCAGTACTAATAAACAATTCAACAGAGGGATACTGGTACTTGGTGTCATAACCTTACGTGGAGCGTCGATAAAAAAAAAGGGGTGATTCATGTACGCACATCTTGGATGGGATTAGTAGTACTTCTTGGTAGCTTGCAGTAGCATGCATTACTACTTGGGTCAGTAAATGGTCAAGGTGGTCGTAACAGTGGAGCTCGCACCTACAGCGGTGCTGTACGTCGCAAGGTCCGGTCAGGTTTCATTATCATCGCAGCTCGAACCGGCGATGGAGTTATTATCAAACATCAAAATCTACTTCAGCCTAGCCGGAGGAGTGCAAAGGATTTCGTCCATGAAACCTAAGTTTCGAAGTCGCAAACGTACCAAGACCAAAAAGGAATTTACGATGCAAGTCAAGCTTTAGTGGACCAGCGAAAAAAAAGTTACAGCGACAGGAAGCTTAATTGTTTCAGACGCCTGCTACCGCTGCCCTGAGCCGCCGCAGCCTTGCCGCAAGCCGGCCCTGATTCTAAGTTGCCAAACGCCCCACTCTGCCTCTGCTGAGAAGACCCCATCTCCGAGCCGTGGCCGCCTGGGCCGGCCGCAGCCCAAACCGGCCACGACCTGTGGCTAGTCTGGAGTCTGGACCCCGCCTCCCGTCCGAGTCGCCGCCGCGCCCCGTCTCCCATCCGAGTCACCGTCAGCACTTGCCGCGTCTGGTGCGTCTACATCAAGCGAACAAGTTGCCAAAGCCTGCAGGGATTGTACTTGATTGACTGGTTGAGGATCTTCGTCGAGCGCAGGCCGCTGCTGTGAGCAGCCTTTTCATCTCACGGGCGCTGAGGCCCGCCACCTCCGCTGTTGTCGAGCCGCTGCGGCCGCCCGGTGGCCTTCGGCGCTACAGGCCTTGCGCCCTCGCCTCATCTTGAGAGCCACTAGCGCCAAGACCAAGTCAAAGGTCAACAGTGGTGGAGATTGCGACGAACAGGTCGCTGAGCAAGAGAGCATATTTTGGCCATTCAAAAGGCCACTTAATCGCTGCATCCAACATCCCCTGGCACTATGGTGTCAGTAGCACAACTATTGACTCGGAAGGGGAGAGCCGTCGGGGTCATATTGAGCCGCCTCTGCCGCATTGAATCGCCGATCTGCCTGAGTCGTCATTGTCGTGATTGAAGGGATCATCCGTCATCGGAACAAATCAGGTGATATTCATCTAAAGATTATTTTTCTTAACACATATTGTTTTTATCAAAGAACAATTACTTGGTTTGTGATATTTTTTTGCAGGACCATTACAAAAGGTGTTGCAAAGGGGGCCATCATTACTTTTGCGCTAGCACTTGTTGGTGTTGTGCTGCTTGACGCATACGTGCGCAAGTCGCCGCTCCCGCTACATCAACACAATGCAATTAACTCATCCATCTGCACTGGCTTACAACACCGCGGTCGATTCACTTGTCCGTGCCGCCTCTGATGCTGTGGTCATTTTACTGCCCGCCCTGCGGTCCGGCCTATTCAACGTGCCGGGTTGACTAACGAACACCACTGAGGATCATAAATACATCAGGTGATATCTGTCTAGACTATTTTAAATAGCACGTATCAATGTTTTCCTTTTGAGAACAATTACTCCGGGTTATGATATTTATTATGCAAGATATTTGGTCACTTCAAGAGCGGTAACGACTCGCCCGCGTCCCTACTACCTCTAATGTTGCGGTTGTTTTTTCTGTCTGCCTCCACGGTTTGGTGTATGTCAACATAATGCGGCTAACTTGCCCGTTTGCACGGTTCATCGTGTCGCTTCATCATAGTGGTCAACTGATCATCAACTCTGCGGCGGGTAAATTCTGGCCTGATATGTTAGGTGAGATCCATCCAGTATATTTTTTATTGCTTTCTTTAAAAGAGCAATTACTCTGGCTTGCAAGTTCTCCAGTGCAGGGCAAGTTATATCACTGAGATGTTGAATGACTCATACCGGTTTATATCACGGTCAAATATGGAGAATCTCAAGACAACTCCTCGAGTTGTCTTAAGACTCGGGGGCTACAATGACATGACTCGGTGAAATTGATCCGTGTCAGTGAAATCAAGAACTCTGGGTCATTGGAGGGAAGATAACCCGGTTCCGGAGGCTACCGCCATATTGGTAAAAATTTAAAGGCCGTCAGAAAATTTCTGGCTCACAATGATGCTTCAGTTTACAATTCGGCTCAAGGTAAACCTGTCTCCCACAAAGCTTTGAAGCTCTAAATATCCGGTTTGAAATTCCGGTTTAAAAAGAATTCATCTCTTGCAAGTTCGAGTTTTCAGGAAAAATTACAGGGACCAAAGAGAGTTTGTTGCACAGCAAAACTCAAACATAGGCACCCGACGAGCACAGCTCAGAAATATATCACTTGGGGGCTTCCGGCTTATTGAGCTAAGCTATGATTACCCTTTGATCCGGCTCATTGACACATTTACAGGTCATTTGGGGGCTTCCTGTTCAAACATAGGTCGTATTCGAACCAAAGAGAACATAGCTGTTGGTACCCTCTTGATCGGCGCAATGCCAAACTCACTAGGGGGCTTATTGATCGTATTCGAATCATAGCTTAACCCCTTTTTGGGTCCGACTTGGATCGTATTCGAATCAGGGTCATTAAAAACCTCTCAAGGTCATTTGGGGGCTTCCTATTCAAACATAGGTCGTATTCAAACCAAAGAGAACATAGCTGTCGGTACCCTCTTGATCAGCGCAACGCCAAAGCCACTGGGGGCTACATGATCGTATTCGAATCCTAGCTTAACCCCTTTGGTCCGGTTTACTGATCGTATTCGAATCAGAAGCCTCAAATTCTTCTTTCTATTTTGCTTAAGTTTTTTGAAAATAGTCTTTTGGGTTTGTCTTGAGACTTTTTGTTCATATCTGAGGCATATATGTGGTTTCGATTAACCCGGCTTGACTTTGGATGATAAGTCGCCATATATGACAATCATAAACATTTGGAAGTTTTTTGCTTCTAAAGATTGGGTTATCACCCTTACTGCACAGGTATCCTAAACCGGCAGTACGATTCAATATCACAGGAACCGGTTTTCCAAACCGGGTTATATTATTCAAATTTCTAATAGCCAACATGGCTGGATTTTTATTATGGTTATCAATAACCAATATTACGATTGAGGTTTTCAAAGTCGCTTCAGCGCAATGGATATTATTTTATCAATGGATATACTTTATTCTACAATGGAAGGAATAGTCCCGAGTCGTTGTAGGCTCACGACCCGGCACTTGGGGGCTACATTATTCAAGTTGAGATCACATCAAATATGCAAGTCCCATGTCACTGCCAGCATGCACCATGGCACTTGGGGGCTAATGCAAAGACATTTTTACTGTCTTTGTTGAAGACCCGACTCATCACATCATAATGAGCCGGCCCTTGGGGGCTACCAATTGCTCCTGTCAACGATTCAAGGTACATAATTTTTATTTCATTATATTGAAGGGTCCACTACTCAGTTGGTAAAGCACAAAGCTCTTAACCTTGTGGACGTGGGTTCAAGCCCCATGATGGGGGTTACATCATATGATGTTCTTTTCAAAGAAGTATATATAAAGTCCCAGCTCAATATTATCTTACTAAGCCAGCCCTTGGGGGCTACACGTTGTTGTTCAAGTCTATATGATCATATTTATAAAGTCCCTGCTCATTATTGCATAATGACCCGGACCTTGGGGGCTACACTGGTTGAAGTTTTTATGAGTATAAGGCAATTACAAGTCCCAGGTTGCTGCAAGCATGACAACCCGGCACTTGGGGGCTACATATATGGAGTATTCAGTCTTTACTAGTGATTAAGATGAACAACATGGATTTCTTCAAAGTGGCAGTATTTATATTGAAGCAAGTCTTAAGTCATCACTTTGTTTCTGCTCAAGACTTGGGGGCTACAAGTAATATGGATATAAGGGAGAAAAATCTTCAAATTCTCAGTTTTGAATAAACCAAATTGACCCGGCGTCACCATTAACTATGACCCGACGCCGGCAACAATTATGACCCGGTGCTATCAATATTTACAAACCAGGTATTTTGGCAATGATAAATCGGCAAGTTCTACAAGCCGGCTGAAAGTCAGATGAGTATTTCAAGACCAATATTTTTTAAGCCGGCGCTTTGGAAGACGATTGAAGTGGATTATTTCTTACAATATTTCTCTACAAGAAACCAATGTCAGCAAATTGACTCTGAAGCTGGCCTATTGGCCCGGATTTCTCAAAAGAAGTATCTAGATTTTTTACATTGACAAAGTCGAAACATATCTGCTAAGGGAGATTTTCTATGAGATCATGGACATGTAGATATCAACAAGGAAATAACAAGGACTTAACGATGATCAGGTGCCGACTTACAAGGATTTTTTAAACCGGAGCACAACCTGTCAAATTTGTTCTTGTGTTTATTTTGCAGGATCAGTTTAACATGGATAAATCCAAATTAAACTGGGGGCTAATGTCGGGGATATACCCCGCGGTATGACCCGGCCGGACTTGGTGACTCACAGGTGACCCGCCATGACTTGGCGACTCACTAAGTGACACGCCTGGATCTCTCCACTCACTAATGACCCGGATGAGCCACGTGTCTCATTGATGACCCGACCAGTGGGTTAGAGGAGCGACAAGACCCGGAGGCCCAGTAGGCGGTTCAGGGAAGGCCAGCTTAAGAGGAAAGCATAAGGAGAATTCTCTTATAAAGGAAGCATTACTAGGACTCCACTTGTAATAGAGTAATCATAATCCTAATAGGACTAGTCATGTAAGCCGCCCCTTCAACATATATAAGGAGGGGCAGGGCACCCCAAGAGGGACAAGTTCCACAAGTTTGATAAGTTAGGGTTAGACAGACAAATCAATAGCTTTCGAGATAGAGGTAGCGAAACCTCGCCCTTGTAACTGTGAGCATCATCATCATCATCAGTATCAATGAAGTAGGATGTAGGCTTTTACCTCCACCGTGAGGGGCCGAACCTGGGAAAATATCGCATCTCTCTTCCCGCTCAACCCCTCTCAAGCTACCACATAGATGCGTTGGCCTCATGACTAAGTCCTCACACTAGGACATCTACCGTGACAATTCTATGACAAACACTATGTTCTCTTCGGTCAAATACGCCTATGTTTGAACAAGAAGCCCCCAAGTGACATACTTACAAACATGGTGTTGAGCCGATCAAAAGGGTACCGATAGCTATGTTCTCTTTGGTGAATACACCTATGTTTGAATAGGAAGCCCCCAAGTGATCATATAAACTTTTGGCCTTGCGCCGATCAAGAGGGTACCGACAGCTATGCTCGATGAGCAGGAAGCCCCCAAGTGATCACATGACTTTGGCATTGCGCCAATCAAGAGGGTACCGACAGCTATGCTCGATGAGAAGGAAGCCCCCAAATAATCATCAAGGACCTATGTTTGAGCTGTGCTGTGCATCCAACTCTCTTTGGTCTTTGAAGTTGTGGGCGTCGAGCCTCTTAAATGATGATAATGACTCAGCTTTGAAAAAGTGAAACGACAGAGGCCCTGAATTGTCAGGGATGCCGGTTTTATTATACTGCTTATAATATATACATCAGATAACTACGTACATCATGAGAGCCGGAGGCTCAAGTATAGTAAGGCCGAAGATGAGCAATGTTCCACAGCCGACAGTTCTCCTCCTCCGATGTACGTGAGTCCTTGTTGTCTCGAACGTCGATAAGGTAGTATGACCCATTATGTAAGTTCTTGTTGACCACAAAAGGTCCTTCCCAAGGTAGTGATAATTTGTGCATATCTGTCTGATCTTGGATGAGCCGGAGCAGTAAGTCGCCCTCTTGAAAGATTCTGGTTTTGACTCGGCGGCCGTGATAACGCCGTAGATCTTGCTGGTAAATCACCGAACGAGCCGCAGCGAGATCACGCTCCTCATCGAATAAGTCAAGTGCATCTTGACGCGCTTTTTCATTGTCAGCCTCAACATAAGCCGTCACTAGGGAGAACCGCCTCTGCCCCATAAACCATGAAAAAGGTGTGTAACCCGTAGATCTATTAAGGGTTGTGTTGATACTCCATAATACTAAAGGTAACTCCTCCACCCAACAACTCGGCGTTCTCTGCAAAGGAACCATAAGACGGGGCTTGATACCTCGCAGAATCTCCTGATTTGCTTGTTTTGCCTGTCCATTGGATTGAGGGTGAGCCACAGAGGAAACGTCAAGCCGGATATTCTCTCGTTGACAAAATTCTTCCATAGCTCCTTTGGAAAGATTAGTGCCATTGTCTGTGATAATGTTGTGTGGAAAGCCAAACCGGAAGATCACTTTCTTCATGAATCGAACCGCCGTTGCTGCGTCATATTTACTGACCGACTCTGCTTCAACCCACTTAGTAAACTTATCCACCGCCACCAAGAGGTGGGTCTTCTTATCCTTGGACCTCTTGAAAGGCCCCATCATATCAAGCCCCCAAGTTCCAAACGGCCAAGTAATTGGAATCATCCTTAATTCTTGAGCCGGCACATGAGCTCGTCGTGCAAATTTCTGACAGCCATCACATCTGCTTACCAAATCCACAACATCAACGTGAGCCGTCAACCAATAGAACCCATGACGGAAAGCCTTGGCTACCAGAGATTTAGAGCCGGCATGATGATCACAATCTCCATCGTGGATCTCTCGCAAAATCTCACAACCTTCTTGATACGTCTCCAACGTATCTATAATTTTTTATTGTTCCATGCTATTATATATTCTGTTTTGGATGTTTAATGGGATTTATTATACACTTTTATATTATTTTTGGGACTAACCTATTAACCCAAGGCCCAGTGCAAATTGCTATTTTTTTTGCCTATTTCAGTGTTTTGCAGAAAAGGAATATCAAACGGAGTCCAAACGGAATGAAACCTTCGGGAGCGTGATTTTTGGAACAAACGTGATCCAGAGGACTTGGAGTGGACGTCAAGAAACAACCGAGGAGGCCACGAGGCAGGGAGGCGCGCCTGCCCCTGGGTGCGCCCCCACCCTCGTGGGCCCCTCGTGGCTCTCCTGACCGACTTCCTTTGCCTATATATACTCATATACCCTGAAAACACCAAGGAGCACCACGAAACCCTATTTCCACCGCCGCAACCTTCTGTACCCGTGAGATCCCATCTTGGGGCCTTTTCCGGAGCTCCGCCGGAGGGGGCATCGATCACGGAGGGCCTCTACATCAACTCCATGGCCCCTCCAATGATGTGTGAGTAGTTTACTTCAGACCTTCGGGTCCATAACTATTAGCTAGATGGCTTCTTCTCTCTCTCTCTCTTTGTATCTCAATACAAAGTTCTCCTTGATCTTCTTGGAGATCTATTCGATGTAACTCTTTTTACGGTGTGTTTGTCGAGATCCGATGAATTGTGGGTTTATGATCAAGATTATCTATGAATGATATTTGAATCTCCTTTGAATTCTATTATATATGATTTTTTATCTTTGCAAGTCTCTCCGAATTATCAGTTTGGTTTGGCCTACTAGATTGATCTTTCTTGCAATGGGAGAAGTGCATAGCTTTGGGTTCAATCTTGCGTTGCTCGATCCCAGTGACAGAAAGGGAAAAGACATGTATTGTATTGTTTCCATCGAGGATAAAAAGATGGGGTTTGTATCATATTGCTTGAGTTTATCCGTCTACATCATGTCATCTTACCTAATGCGTTACTCTGTTCTTATGAACTTAATACTCTAGATGCATGCTGGATAGCGATCGATGTGTGGAGTAATAGTAGTAGATGCAGGCAGGAGTCGGTCTACTTGTCACGGATGTGATGCCTATTGATACATCTCCGTCGTATCTACTTTTCCAAACACTTTTGCCCTTGTTTTGGACTCTAACTTGCATGATTTGAATGGAACAAACCCGGACTGACGTTGTTTTCAGCAGAATTGCCATGGTGTTATTTTTGTGCAGAAATAAAAGTTCTTGGAATGACCTAAAAATCAACAGAGATTATTTTTTGGAATATATAAAAAATACTGGAAGAAAGATCCATGTCAGGGGGCCCACACCCTGTCCATGAGGGTGGGGGCGTGCCTACCCCCTGGGCGCGCCCCCTGCCTCGTGGGCCCCCTGACACTCCACCGACCTCAAATCCAACTCCATATATTCGTGTTCGGGGAGAAAAAATCAAAGAGAAGGATTCATCGCGTTTTACGATATGGAGCCGCCGCCAAGCCCTAAACTCTGTCGGGAGGGCTGATCTGGAGTCCGTTTGGGGCTCCGGAGAGGGGAATCCGTTGCCATCATCATCATCAACCTTGCTCCATCACCAATTTCATGATGCTCACCGCCGTGCGTGAGTAATTCCATCGTAGGCTTGCTGGACGGTGATGGGTTGGATGAGATTTATCATGTAATCGAGTTAGTTTTGTTAGGGTTTGATCCCTAGTATCCACTATGTTCTGAGATTGATGTTGCTATGACTTTGCTATGCTTAATGCTTGTCACTAGGGCCCGAGTGCCATGATTTCAGATCTGAACCTATTATGTTTTCATGAATATATGTGAGTTCTTGATCCTATCTTGCAAGTCTATATTCACCTACTATGTGTTATGATCCGGCAACCCCGAAGTGACAATAATCGGGACCACTCCCGGTGATGACCGTAGTTTGAGGAGTTCATGTATTCACTATGTGTTAATGCTTTGGTCCGGTACTTTATTAAAAGGAGGCCTTAATATCCCTTAGTTTCCAATAGGACCCCGCTGCCACGGGAGGGTAGGACAAAAGATGTCATGCAAGTTCTTTTCCATAAGCATGTATGACTATATTCGGAATACATGCCTACATTACATTGATGAATTGGAGCAAGTTCTGTGTCACCCTATGTTATAACTGTTTCATGATCGATCGCATCCGGCATAATTCTCCATCACCGATCCATTGCCTACGAGCTTTTCATATATTGTTCTTCGCTTATTTACTTTTCCGTTGCTATTGTCATAATCACTACAAACCCAAAAATATTACTTTTGCTATCGTTACCACTACTATCATATTACTTTGCTATTAAATACTTTGTTGCAGATATTAAGTTTCCAGGTGTGGTTGAATTGACAACTCAGCTTCTAATACTTGAGAATATTCTTTGGCTCCCCTTGTGTCGAATCACTAAATTTGGGTTGAATACTCTACCCTCGAAAACTGTTGCGATCCCCTATACTTGTGGGTTATCAAGACCATTTTCTGGCGCCGTTGCCGGGGAGCATAGCTCTATTCTTTGAGTCACTTGGGATTTATATCTGCTTATCACTATGAAGAACATGAAAGATAAAAGAACCAAGATCTATCCCTCAACTACGATGGGAGGTAAGGAACTGCCATCTAGCTCTGCACTTGATTCACCTTCTGTTATGAGTAAACTTGCGACACCTACACCTGCTATTCATTCTGATATGTCGCATGTTATTGATGATGCCACTTCTGCTTTGCATGATACTTATGATGAAACTACTTCTATGCTTGATACTACTATGCCACTAAGTGAATTTCTTGATGAACAACTTGCTAGGGCTAGAGAGAATGAAATTATTGAAACTGATAATATTGATGAAAGTGATGATGAAGATTCTCCCCCTAGATATGAATTGCCTGTTGTTCCTGAGGTTTATGTTATGGATGAAGAAACTGCTGGAGGTTTCTTAGCTTGCAATGATAGATCTAATCTTAAGAAACTATTAGCTAAGCTTAAAGAAAAGTCTTTGCATGCTAGAATGAAATAGGATCATGCTTATGCCACTTCACCTATCTTTATTACTGATAAGGATTATGATTTCTCAGTTGATCCTGATATAATTACTTTGGTTGAATCTGATCCTTTCTATGGCTATGAATCTGAAACTGTTGTGGCACATATTACTAAATTAAATGATATAGCTACCCTGTTCACTAATGATGAGAAAACTCGCTACTATTATATCCTTAAATTATTTCCGTTCTCATTAAAGGGTGATGCTAAGATATGGTTTAATTCTCTTGATCCTGGTTGTTGATACATCTCCAACGTATCTATAATTTTTGATTGCTCCATGCTATATTATCTACTTTTTTGGACATTATTGGGCTTTATTATCCACTTCTATATTATTTTTGGGACTAACCTATTAACCAGAGGCCCAGCCCAGAATTGCAGTTTTTTTCCTGTTTTAGGGTTTCGAAGAAAAGGAATATCAAACGGAATCCAAACAGAATGAAACCTTCGGGAACGTGATTTTCTCAATGAACAAGACCCAGGAGACTTGGACCCTACGTCAAGACACAAAAGAGGAGGCCACGAGGTAGGGGGCGCGCCTACCCCCCAGGCGCGCCCTCCACCCTCGTGGGCCCCCTGTTGCTCCACCGACGTACCCCTTCCTCCTATATATACCTACGTACCCCCAAACAATCAGATACGGAGCCAAAACCCTAATTCCACCGCCGCAACTTTCTGTATCCACGAGATCCCATCTTGGGGCCTATTCCGGAGCTCCGCCGGAGGGGGCATCGATTATGGAGGGCTTCTACATCAACACCATAGCCCCTCCGATGAAGTGTGAGTAGTTCACCTCAGACCTACGGGTCCATAGTTATTAGCTAGATGGCTTCTTCTCTCTTTTTGGATCTCAATACAATGTTCTCCCCCTCTCTTGTGGAGATCTATTCGATGTAATCTTCTTTTTGCGGTGTGTTTGTTGAGACCGATGAATTGTGGGTTTATGATCAAGTCTATCTATGAAGAATATTTGAATCTTCTCTGAATTCTTTTATGTATGATTGGTTATCTTTGCAAGTCTCTTCGAATTATCAGTTTGGTTTGGCCTACTAGATTGATCTTTCTTGCAATGAGAGAAGTGCTTAGCTTTGGGTTCAATCTTGCGGTGTCCTTTCCCAGTGACAGTAGGGGCAGCAAGGCACGTATTGTATTGTTGCCATCGAGGATAACAAGATGGGGTTTTCATCATGTTGCATGAGTTTATGCCTCTACATCATGTCATCTTGCTTAAGGCGTTACTCTATTTTCATTAACTTAATACTCTAGATGCATGCTATATAGCGGTCAATGAGTGGAGTAATAGTAGTAGATGCAGGCAGGAGTCGGTCTACTTGTCTCGGACGTGATGCCTATATACATGATCATACCTAGATATTCTCATAACTATGATCAATTCTGTCAATTGCTCAACAGTAATTCGTTCACCCACTGTAGAATACCTATGCCTTGAGAGAAGCCATTAGTGAAACCTATGCCCCCCGGGTCTATCTTCATCATATTAATCTTCCAATACTTAGTTATTTCCTTTGCTTTTATTTTACTTTGCATCTTTACCACAAAAATACCAAAAATATTATCTTATCATATCTATCAGATCTCACTCTCGTAAGTGGTCGTGTAGGGATCGACAACCCCTATTCGCGTTGATTGTGAGGATTTATTTGTTTTGTGCAGGTATGAGGGACTCGCGCGTAGCCTCCTACTGGATTGATACCTTGGTTCTCGAAAACTGAGGGAAATACTTACGCTACTTTGCTGCATCATCCCTTCCTCTTCAGGGAAAACCAACGCAGTGCTCAAGAGGTAGCAAGAAGGATTTCTGGCGCCGTTGCCGGGGAGGTCTACGCAAAAGTCAATATACCAAGTACCCATCACATACCCTTATCTCCCACATTACATTATTTGTCATTTGCCTCTCGTTTTCCTCTCCCCCACTTCACCCTTGCCGTTTTATTCGCCCTCTCTCTCTATCCTCCCTCTCTTTCTCTATTTGCCTCTTTTTCCCCGCTTGCTTTTTTGTTTGCTTGTGTGTTAGTTTGCTTTCTTGTCGTTATGGATAGTCCCTTATCTTCTTCGTTGTCTCCCGAGAATTAAATTCTAAATTTTAAGCAAAGGGAGGGAGAAAATCTAAAAGATGCTTGGTATAGAATTTGCAATGCTCAAAATAGACCTACCAGGAAGCAATCTACTTCCGTTCTTCTTCACAATTTTTATGTAGGCATAACTCCCTGGCACAGATATATCCTTGATACTATTACCGGAGGGAACTTCTTGGGTAGCCATACTTTTGATTCTTATAATGCTATGATAGATTTGTTTGGCTCACCCCCTCTTTTGGTTAACGGAACCGTATTAACTTTGGAGCATGTAATGCAAAGGCTTGAAATTATTGAAAATAAGGTTGCTACCGTATAGTTAATTGAAAATTTGGATAAAAAGATCCACAACCGAATCTCTCAATATGGATCTAAAGTCGTAGTCCCTTTGAAAAATATTAAAGAGAAGGAACCCATAGTTAATGAGAAATTAAATCACGATTCCACTAGGATCGATAAACTTGAGGATATTACTACCAACTTGGGAACCGCTTTTTCTTCTGTAAAGAATACTCCAAGTCCTCCCACTAAAATTGCCAAGCTTATGTATGTTCCTAAAAATAAGGGTGAATCCTCTAGTAAGGAAATTACGGATCTCAAATCTATAAGTATTCATCCCAATCATTTTGCTATCATTAAGGAACCATTTGTTACAAATGAATTTTTCGATCTTGTGCCTAAAAGTTTGATAATCAATAAAAATAAAGAAATTCCTAAAGATGGTAGATGCCTCATTGAAGAATTACCTACTGATACGTCCATTTTGCATCATGCTTTTATATCGATATTTATCACATTATGGACTGTTATTTCACTTTATATCACAATACTTATGGCTATTCCCTCTTATTTTACAAGGTTTACATAAGGAGGGAGAACGCCGGCAGCTGGAATTCTGGGCTGGAAAAGGAGCAAATATTAGAGACCTATTCTGCGCAACTCCAAAAGTCCTGAAACTCCACGGAACGTCTTAAAAGAAATAAAGAAAAATCCACGCCAAAGATGAAGGCCAGGGGGCCCACACCCTTCTCACGAGGGTGGGGGGGCGCCCCCCTAGGGCGCGCCCCCCTACCTTGTGGCCCCCCTGGTGGCTCTCCGATGCCCATCTTCTCCTATATGAGGTCTTTCGGTGAGAAAAAAATGAGGAGGAACTTTTCGGGACGAGACTCCGCCGCCACGAGGCGGAACCTTGGCGGATCCAATCTAGAGCTCCGGCAGAGCTGTTCTGCCGGGGATACTTCCCTCCCGGAGGGGGAAATCATCACCATCGTCATCACCAATGCTCCTCTCATCGAGAGAGGGCAATCTCCATCAACATCTTCACCAGCACCATCTCATCTCCAAACCCTAGTTCATCTCTTATATCCAATTCTTGTCTCAAAGTCTGGGATTGGTGCTAGTAGGTTGCTAGTAGTGTTGATTACTCCTTCTAGTTGATGCTAGTTGGTTTAATTGGTGGAAGATCATATGTTCAGATCCTATATGCATATTACCCCTCTAATTATGAACATGCATATGATTTGTGAGTAATTACGTTCGTTCCTGAGGACAAGGGAGAAGTCTTGCTATGAGTAGTCATGTGAATTTGGTATTCGTTTGATATTTTGATAAGATGTATGTTGTCTAGCCTCTAGTGGTGTTATGTGAACGTCGACTACATAACACTTCACCATTATTTGGGACTAGAGGAAGGCATTGGGAAGTAATAAGTAGATGATGGGTTGCTAGAGTGACAGAAGCTTAAACCCTAGTTTATGCGTTGCTTTGTAAGGGGCTGATTTGGATCCATATGTTTCATGCTATGGTTAGGTTTACCTTAATACTTTTGTTGTAGTTGCGGATGCTTGTAATAGAGATTAATCATAAGTGGGATGCTTGTTCAAGTGAGAACAACACCCAAGCACCGGTCCACCCACATATCAAATTATCAAAGTATCGAACGCGAATCATATGAACGTGATGAAAACTAGCTTGACGATATTCCCATGTGTCCTCGGGAGCGCTTTTCCTATTATAAGAGTTTGTTCGGGCTTGTCCTTTGCTACAAAAAGGATTGGCCACCTTGCTGCACTTTATTTACTTTTGTTACTTGTTGCTCGTTACAATTTATCCTATCACAAAACTATCTGTTACCACTTATTTCAGTACTTGCAGAGAATACCTTGCTGAAAACCACTTATCATTTCCTTCTGCTCCTCGTTGGGTTCGACACTCTTACTTATCGAAAGGACTACGATAGATCCCCTATACTTGTGGGTCATCAAGACTCTTTTCTGGCGCCGTTGCCGGGGAGTGTAGCGCCTTTGGTAGGTCGAATTTCGTAAGGAAAAATTTATATAGTGTGCTGAAATTTACTGTCACTTGTTACTATGGAAAGTAATTCTCTGATGGGCTTGTTCAGGGTATCTTCACCCTGTCTAGTAGAGCAAAGAGTTGCTCCTCAACCTACTGAACCTATTGAAAATGAAATTATTTATGATTATCCTTCGGGTATGTTAGAAAAACTGCTAGCTGATCCTTTTACAGGAGATGGAACAAAGCATCCTGATGAGCACTTAATATATGTGGATGAAGTTTGTGGATTATTTAAGCTTGCAGGTATACCCGATGATGTTGCTAAGAAGAAGGTCTTCCCTTTTTCTTTTAAGGGAGACGCATTGGTATGGTATAGGCAATGTGATGATATGAGATCATGGGACTATAAAAGATTGAAGTTGGAATTTCATCAAAAGTATTACCCTATGCATCTTGTTCATCGTGGTCGCAATTATATATATAATTTCTGGCCTCGCGAAGGAGAAAGCATCGCTCAAGCTTGGGGGAGGCTTAAATCAATGTTATATTCATGCCCCAATCATGAGCTCCAGAGAGAAATAATTATGCAAAGTTTTTATGCTCGGCTTTTTGAAAAGAATCGCAACATGCTCGATACTTCTTGTGCTGGTTCTTTTATGATGAAGACTATTGAATTCAGATGGAATTTATTGGATAGAATTAAACGCAACTCTAAAGATTGGGACCTCGACGAAGGTAAGGAGTCAGGTATGACACCTAAGTTTGATTGTGTTAAATCTTTTATCGATACCGATATTTTCCGTAAGTTTAGCACTAAATATGGACTTGACTCTGAGATAGTAGCTTCTTTCTATGAATCTTTTGCTACTTATGTTGATCTCCCTAAGGAGAAGTGGTTTAAATATCATCCTCCCATAGAATTAAAAGTAGCTGCACCTATTAAAGTTGAAGAAAAGACTGTCACCTATAATGATCCTATTGTTCCTACTTCTTATATTGAGAAACCACCTTTCCCTGTTAGAATAAAGGATCATGCTAAAGCTTCAACTGTTGTTCGTAAAAGCAATATTAGAACTTATACACCTCCTGAGCAAGTTAAAGTAGAACCTAACATTGCTATTGTTAAAGATCTCTTGTCTGATAATATTGATGGGCATGTTATTCAGTTCGAAGGTGAAACTGCTAGAATTGCTAAGCCTTGTGCTAAAGATAAACATAGACCTGTGGTAGGCGTGCCTGTTATTTCTGTTAAAATAGGAGATCATTGTTATCATGGCTTATGTGATATGGGTGCTAGTGCTAGTGTTATACCGTATACTTTATATGAAGAAATTAAGAATGAAATTGCACCTGCTGAGTTAGAAGATATTGATGTCACAATTAAACTTGCCAATAGAGATACTATTTCAGCAATGGGAATTGTTAGAGATGTTGAAGTCTTGTGTGGGAAAACTAAATATCCTGCTGATTTTCTTGTTCTTGGTTCCCCACAAGATAGCTTTTGTCCCATTATATTTGGTAGACCCTTCTTAAATACTGTCAATGCTACCATAGATTGCACAAAGAATGTTGTTACTGTTGGCTTGGATGATATGGTTCATGAGTTTAATTTCTCTAAATTTAGTAAACAACATCGTGAGGAAGAATTACCTAGTAAGGATGATATTATTGGTCTTGCTTCTATTGCCGTACCTCCTAGTGATCCTTTAGAACACTATTTGCTAGACCATGAAAATGATATGTTCATGAATGAAAGAAGGGAAATAGATGAAGTATTCTTTAAACAGGAACCTATTCTGAAACACAATTTGCCTGTTGAAATCCTAGGGGATCCTCCTCCACCCAAGGGTGATCCCGTGTTTGAGCTTAAACCTTTGCCTGATAATCTTAAATATGCTTATCTTGATGAAAAGAAGATATATCCTGTTATTATTAGTGCTAACCTTTCAGAGCATGAAGAAGAAAGATTATTGAAAACTCTAAAGAAGCATCGTGCTGCTATTGGATATACTCTTGATGATCTTAAGGGAATTAGTCCCACTCTATGTCAACATAAAATAAATTTGGAAGCAGATGCCAAACCAGTTCGTGATCCTCAACGACGTCTGAATCCTAAAATGAAAGAAGTGGTAAGAAAAGAAATACTAAAGCTTCTGGAAGCAGGTATAATCTATCCCGTTGCTGATAGTGAGTGGGTAAGTCCTGTCCATTGTGTCCCTGCGAAGGGAGGTATTACTGTTGTTCCTAATGATAAAGATGAATTGATTCCACAAAGAATTATCACAGGTTATAGGATGGTAATTGATTTCCGGAAATTAAATAAAGCTACTAAGAAAGATCATTACCCCTTACCTTTTATTGATCAAATGCTAGAAAGATTATGCAAACATACACACTATTGCTTTCTAGATGGTTATTCTGGTTTCTCTCAAATACCCGTGTCGGCTAAAGATCAATCAAAGACTACTTTTACATGCCCTTTTAGTACTTTTGCTTATAGACGTATGCCTTTTGGTTTATGTAATGCACCTGCTACCTTTCAAAGATGCATGATGGCTATATTCTCTGACTTTTGTGAAAAGATTTGTGAGGTTTTCATGGACGACTTTTCCGTCTATGGTTCCACTTTTGACGATTGCTTGAGCAATCTTGATCGAGTTTTGCAGAGATGTGAAGAAACTAGTGTTGGGAACGTAGCAGAATTTTAAAATTTTCTATGCATCACCAAGATCAATCTATGGAGTCATCTAGCAACGAGGGAGAGAGGAGTGCATCTACATACCCTTGTAGATCGCGCGCGGAAGCGTTCAAGAGAACAGGGTTGATGGAGTCGTACTCGACGTGATCCAAATCACCGATGACCTAGTGCCGAATGGACGGCACCTCCGCGTTCAACACACGTACGGTTGGGAAGACGTCTCCTCCTTCTTGATCCAGCAAGGGGGAAGGAGAGGTTGATGAAAATCCAACAGCACAACGGCGTGGTGGTGGATGCAGCAGGATCCCGGCAGGGCTTCGCCAAGCGCAAGCGGGGAGGAGAGGTGTTACGGAGGGAGAGGGATGCGCCAAGAGCAAGGGGTGCTGGTTCCCCTCCCAACTCAGCCCATGGGGCCCTCCGGGATAGGTGGCCCCACCCAGTGGACCCCCGGGACCCTTCCGGTGGTCCCAGTATAATACCGGCGACCCCCAAAACCTTCCCGATGGCCAAAACTGGACTTCCTATGTAACATCCCAAATTTCCAATTTGGAATGTTATACATTAGATCATCATTGCATATCATATTTTATTTTGCATTTTGGTTGATCCTAGAAATTCTACGCAACTCAATGACCCACGGAGAGAGTTGGGGATTTCGTTATTTTCATATTTGAGTTTTCTCAAATTTTGAGAATAGGATCATTTGATTTTATTTATTTTATCATCAATTATTTCTATTACAAAAATATGAGAGAGGGAATAAAATGACTTTCCCAAAATGAAGAAATATTGAGGATCAAATAATAAAATCAAATAAGATTTTATTTCGGAGTTTTTCGGTGTTTTATTTGAATTTAGGAAAAATGTGTGTTTTCAAAAATTGCATTTAGGTCCCAAATAAATGTTCACCTTGTGCGGCTTGATTTTAGAAGCCCGTGAAAATTTATTTCGGAATTTTTGGATTCCGTTTAGTATTTCTTTTTATTTTTCTTCTGCGCGTAATTATTTAAAAAAAACGCGCACCGACCTAACCAAGCCGTGTCCGCCTGGGACTCTGGCCGGACAGGCTTTATAAGCCGGGGCAGCCCACCCGGGGCAAACCCTAAGCCGCCCCAGCCCTAGCCGCCAGCTCCCGCCGCCGCCGCCCCGCCGCCGCCGACCCGCCGCCTCGAAATCCGTGCCGGTTTTTTTTTATTTTTTTCGAAAAACCGTTCGGTTTTTCCGTCGGTTTTTTGCTAGTTTAGGTTTTTTTTAAATAGATCGGTTTTTCCGGTTTATTTAAATAGTGAGCGTTCGCCCGTTCGTTCGTTCTAGCGAACGTTCGTCGTTTTTCTTTTTGTCGGATTAAATCCGCGATTTTTCTGATCGCGATTCCTGATCCGATTTTCGTTTTAGTATAACTTTTCGCTCGTTTATCGGAAGGCGATTCAAGCGCCTGGAGTTTCGTCTCGAAACCCTCTATCCGTTTAACCAACTTAAACAAGATTTTTCTACAGTAAAATTTGCCCTAGATTCAGATTAGTAGAATGAAGTTGTTTTCTTTCGCCGTTTGACTTTCGTTGCTTCGTTCGATTTGATTCTTTTTGCCAACCGGAGTTCTTAAGTTGAACCTTCTGGTTAGATCTCTTATTTGAGTTTTACCCGTGCATTAGATGAGTACTTATTGTATGCTTGTTTGTTTGTCTGCGATAGACTACCCGGAGTGCGCCGCCTGTTACTTCGAATCTCTAGGTTTCCCGGATCATCAGCAAGGCAAGCAACACTTTGATCGTATTTTTCCAACTACCCAGTTTTATTGCATTAGATCAATCCTCACACATTGCATGATTAGGATCTAATTAAATTGTGGGATGGGAAGTAGTTGAGTTAGTACCTATTACCTGTTTATTATCAAACCTTTGGGAGTTACTTCTACGTTTGCTTATTATGCCGTGCTATGCTAGTAGACGAGGATTGGGTGAGTGATATCCATGACAGATGTGAGTTTTGTTAATTAATGGTTTATCTAAGGTGGCAACTTAAACACACATCTGGGTGGACTGAGGCACCTGGGTATTGCAGGACTTGCCTGTTTCTTTTGGACCGCCACCCAGGCTCAAAGGGATCACGAGACTATTCATACTAGAAACTTCCGTGTGCAGCCACAAGCTATTATGGGCTCTAGCATAGTTTCCTAAGTCGTGCGAACTCTTACAGTGGTAGACTAGCAGATGTAGGGGATGTAGGTGGTACGGTCTACCCGATCGTAAGGTGCTAGCGCTTCTGAAAGAATATGTCCCGGTCATCCGTCTTCTCAAACACCATGTAGTGCGAGAAACCAAACGGAGGCGATCGAGTCTTGTGGGGAAAAGTGCGCAAACCTCTGCAGAGTGTAATAAACTAATCATGATTAGCCGTGTCCCCGGTTATGGACATCTTGAGTATCTAGTACCTAGATTGTCATGTGAATCTCAACATGTTACTCTAAATTAATTTTGTTGGGTTATGTTTAATGATGATGTTTAATTGGGATTGAGAATGCTGTCAACCATTCTCAATGTTTAACAACTACCATCATAGTTAAATAAATTTATTCCTTTGAAGTAGGGAAAAATTGGCTTTACGCAAAACTGTAACCATAGAGCTTTCCACCAGCCAAATATGCATATAGTATAGCTGTTTCATTCCATTACTCTCTATGTGTTACCTTGCCAGCATATTCCATGTGCTGGCCCGTTTTCGGGCTGCAACGTTAATGTTGCAGACTTTTCAGACGATGATTAAGGAGTTTTAGGTCGTGGTTCTATACTCAGTGATGCCGTTGGAGTTGACGGACTCACTTATCTTCCAAGCCTTCCGCTGTTATCGTTATTAGATGGCCTTAAGCCATATTTATTGTAATAAGTTCTCTTATGAGACACTCGATGTAATAAGTGTGTGATTGCTACTCTGCTATAAATCCTCCGAGTACTATGTGGTGTCAGCATTACTGATCCAGGGATGACACCGGAGCACAGAGATCAGACTGTTTGAGGTCTGGTCGCTACAGAGATGGTATCAGAGCACACGTTGACTGTAGGGCACGACCACTAAGCTAAAAAGACCTAGATCACTTTTCACTCTCTTCTCTTCTGACTTCTCATCTTTTCTACTCTTTAGGATGGCGGATGCAAGGAATAAGTTCACGCAACCGGATGAAGATACACCCTTTGGACGTCACTTGTAGGAAGTCACTAGATACCTGAATATAGGAGTACCAAGCTTCACCGGAACCTACAACGCCACTTTATCTGAAGAAGAGCGCTGGATGATTCAAGTTCAAGTTCCAGGAAGGACGTTCATGCCAGTCACTGAGCCCATAGAGTTTTCTTTTGATGCACCAACTTGGAGTCTAGGAAAGAGCATGGCAGCTCACATCGCCATGTGACGCATTGGAGAAGTCTACCGCAAGGATCTCAAGGATACCATCTACCAGATTTGTGGGCGCCAAGATGAGCACTGGGAAATGATCAGCACCCGGAAGGATAGATCAATTGCAGATTTTATCCAGGAGTTAAACCAGCACATTCGACGACAGGAGAACCAGATGTGCGCCGACATGATAGATCTGAAGAAGGCTAAAACAAGAATCAAGGAACTAGAGGAAGAACTCAAGGCTACACGTGAAGATTATGAAGAAGAAATTGAAGTATTGGTGGACAAGAATGCCGACTTAACAATGAAGATCGGGATATTTATGGGAGGCCCTACACCAGTGGATGAAGACGAAGAACCCAAGGAGATTAGCCCGGAAGACTACATCATCATCGACGACACCGACTCGGATCCAGATAGTAGCGATGATGACTATGTTGATGAAGCTGGAGCAGATATCATGGAGTCTGCCACCGAAGAATATTTCTAGTAGACCACCTCATCAGTAGTAGTAGTCCACCATGTAAATATAGTAGTCCGAGCACTTTTGCGATAGTTAGATCGATTGTATGCCCTTGTTTGATTGAATGAAGTGAATTGTTTGCTTTTGCCTCGTGTGCATATGGGTAGTGTTTTCTCTTTAGACCCCCTCTATTCTTACATCTCATCTTTTCTAAACCCCTCAGATGCCTCCGAGACGTGACCCCGGATTTACCTTTCCACCGGAGCTCACCCAGTTGATCCAGCAGAAGAACACATTGATGCAGTTGCTAGTTCAGAAACAGAATCAGGGGAATAACAAGAACAACCCACCACCACCACCTGTTGACCACTTAGCCCGTTTTCTTAGGCTAAACCCGCCGGTGTTTTCCAGTAGCACCGAGCCGATAGTAGCAGATGATTGGCTCCGCAAGACAGCTAGGGAGTTAACCACAGCAGGATGCACAGATGCGGAGAAGGTGAAGTTTGCCGCATATCAGCTAGAAGGACCCGCAGCATCATGGTGGGAGAATTTCACAGCCACTTTCCTAGTCGACACTGTCACATGGGACCAGTTTCAGCAGGCTTTTCGTACTGCACATGTTTCAGCAGGAGCTATGGCCATGAAGAAGCGTGAGTTTCGCAACTTGCGCCAAGGAGGACGGACAGTTGGCCAGTATGTGGAGGACTTTAGTAAATTAGCACGTTATGCACCAGATGACGTCGCTACGGATGCAGCTAAGCAGGAGAAGTTTCTGGCAGGACTGAATGATGAGTTGAGCATGCAGTTGATGGTAGCAACCTTCAACAACTACCAGGAGTTGGTAGATCGTGCTCTTATGATTGAAGGGAAGCAGCAGCAAATTAAGAATCGCAAGAGGAAGTATGGACAAGGGAAGTACAATTCAGGAGCTCAGTAGAAGCCACGTTTTACCCCTAGACCGGGAGGACATTTTCAGCATACCCATGGAGGAGGTAGCTCGCACAATTACAATGGCACCAAGAATGGTAATGGCAATGGAGGAAGCAACGGCCAGAATCGCACCAACCCATCAGCCCCAGCCAAGAAGGACCCGAGCCAAGTCACTTGCTTTAAGTGTCAGAAGACCGGACACTATGCCAATGAATGTCCTGAAGGCCAAAATGGCAATGGAAGTTCTGGGAAGAAGCCGAACCCTTTCAACAGGGGACAGGTGAACCACATTAGCGTGGAGGAGGTTGAAGCTCAGCCTGATGCAGTAATAGGTAAGTTTCTGGTTAAGTCATTTACTGCACTAGTTCTTTTTGATACTGGTGCAGCGCATTCATATATCTCAAGGGGATTTGTGGATAAGTATAACCTATCAACCCAAGCCCTTAGGTCACCCATGTTAGTAACCTCGCCTGGAGCAGAGTATGTGGCTAGTCTATGGTGTGATCGGTTACCATTATGGATTGGTAACTATGTCTTTCCCTCAGACCCAATAGTATTGGAATCCCAAGGATTGGATGTGATATTAGGCATGGATTGGTTATCAAAGTATGAAGGGAATATTGAATGTGCTAGTAAGTCAATTTTGCTTACCACCCCAGAAGGGAGAAGGATCAAGTATGTATCCCGGCATGTGCCAAAGAGGACTCAAGTAAATTGCCTAACAGGAGTTGTGCAGGAGGAAGTACCAGTGGTAAAGGATTTCCCTGAAGTATTTCCAGAGGAGTTGCCTGGCATGCCACCCGATAGAGATATTGAGTTTTTGATTGAGCTATTGCCAGGCACAGGGCCAATATCAAAGAGACCATATAGGATGCCCGCAAGGATTTGGTGGAAATTAAGAAGCAGATTATGGAGTTACTGGATAAGGGATATATCCGCCCAAGTTCTTCGCCTTGGGGATCGCCAGTACTTCTAGTGGAGAAGAAGGATGGATCGTTAAGGATGGTTGTTGATTATCGAGGATTGAATGAAGTAACAATCAAGAACAAGTACCCACTACCAATGATTAATGATCTGTTTGATCGATTGCAAGGAGCTAAGGTATTTTCCAAGATCGATCTGCGATCAGGATACCACCAGTTGAAAATTAGAGAACAGGATATTCCTAAGACAGCTTTTACCACCAGGTATGGGTTGTACGAGTATACCGTTATGTCATTTGGTCTGACTAACGCACCCGCATATTTTATGAACATGATGAACAAAGTATTTATGGAATTTTTGGATAAGTTCGTCGTAGTGTTCATTGATGATATCTTGGTTTATTCGAAGAATAAAGAGGAGCATAAGGAGCATTTGCGTTTGGTACTTGGGAAGCTCAGAGAACATCAATTATATGCCAAGTTCAGCAAATGTGAGTTTTGGTTGAAGGAAGTAGGATTCCTCGGACACGTTATATCTGGAGAAGGTATAGCAGTTGATCCCACTAAAGTTGATACCGTGACCAAGTGGGAAGCCCCAACAACAGTTGGAGAGATCCGGAGTTTTCTTGGACTCGCAAGATACTACCAGAGATTTATTGAGAATTTCTCAAAGATTGCGAAGCCTATGACTGAGTTGTTGAAGAAAGATACCAAGTTCATATGGACGGACGAATGTGAGGCTAGTTTTCGGGAATTGAAGAAACGTTTGGTTACCTCACCAGTGTTGATTTTGTCAGACCAGGCCAAAGATTATGAGGTGTATTGCGACGCTTCATGTCGAGGACTTGGAGCAGTGCTTATGCAGGAAGGGAGAGTTGTTTCATATGCCTCAAGACAACTGAAACCTCATGAGTTGAATTATGCCACGCATGATTTGGAATTAGCAGCCGTAGTGCATGCTTTGAAAACATGGAGGCATTTCCTCATTGGAAATCATTGTGAGGTGTACACGGATCATAAGAGTTTGAAGTACATTTTCACACAGAAGGAGTTGAATCTCAGACAAAGGAGATGGTTGGAGCTCATCAAGGATTATGATATGAGATTGCATTATCACCCCGGAAAGGCTAATGTAGTAGCTGACGCATTAAGCCGTAAGAGTCATGTCAATACATTAATGACGGGAGAAATACCCAAGGAGTTAGCGGAAAATCTTCGTGAACTATATTTGGAAATAGTTCCGAGAGGCTATGTAGCAGCATTGGAGATTCAGTCAACTTTGATGAATAGAATCAGAGAAGCTCAAAAGACTGACAAGGAGATTGCCGCTATAAAGGAGAAACTTAGCAAAGTAAAAGCTAAGGGATTTCGTGAGGATGAGCACGATACCCTATGGTTTGAAGACCGCGTTTACGTGCCCAATGACCTGGAGATCAGGAAGTTGATATTGCAAGAGGCACACGATTCACCATATTCGATTCACCCAGGAAATACCAAGATGTATTTGGATTTGAAAGATATTTTCTGGTGGACCGGAATGAAGAAGGATATTGCAGAGTACGTAGCAGTTTGTGATGTATGCCAGAGAGTAAAGGCAGAGCATCAGAAGCCAGCAGGATTGTTACAACCATTGCCGATACCCGAATGGAAGTGGGATAAGCTAGGCATGGATTTTATCACGAGATTGCCCAGGACTCGTTCAGGCTATGACTCGATTTGGGTTGTAGTTGATCAATTGACGAAAGTAGCTCATTTCATCCCGGTAAAGACCACTTACACCAGTGCTAAGTTGGCAAAGATATACATGACCAGGATCGTATGTTTGCATGGAGTTCCGAGGAGTATCGTATCAGATAGAGGAACCCAGTTTACCTCAAAGTTCTGGAAGCAGTTGCATGAAACTTTGGGTACCAGGCTAGAATTCAGTACAGCTTTTCATCCACAAACAGATGGACAGACCGAGAGAGTTAATCAGATTTTGGAGGATATGCTGAGAGCTTGTGCGCTAGATTACGGATCTAGTTGGGACGACAATTTTCCATATGCAGAGTTCTCTTACAACAATAGTTACCAAGCCAGTTTGAAGATGGCCCCTTTCGAAGCTTTGTACAGAAGGAGGTGCAGGACACCGTTGTCGTGGGACGAAATTGGAGACCGCCAGTTGTTTGGACCTGACTTGATTAAGGAGTCTGAATGGAAGGTGAAATTGATTCGCGGTAGGCTCAAGATAGCCCAGTCCAGGCAGAAAAGTTATGCAGATTCTAAACGCAAGGAGACAGTGGCGATAGAGCTTATCTTCGAGTATCTCCACTTCGGGGAACAAAGCGTTTTGGAGTTAAAGGGAAGTTAGCGCCACGATTTGTAGGACCATATCGAGTTTTGGAGCGTATGGGAGAAGTGGCCTACAAGTTGGAATTGCCTGAAGGATTGTTAGGAGTTCATGATGTGTTCCACGTTTCCCAGTTGAAGAAGTGTCATGTGGAGATGGCTGACATACCATTGAGAGACACAGTGCCTTTGGAAACTATTCAGTTGGATAACGATTTGACCTACGAGGAGAAACCAGTTAAGATTCTCAAGTTTGCCAGCCGAGTTACTCGCAGCAAGGTTATCAAGTTTTGCAAAGTTTAGTGGAGCCACCACACAGAGGATGAAGCCACCTGGGAACGAGAGGAAGATTTGCTCAAGGACCACCCTCACCTATTTTCTAGCCAACCCGAATCTCGAGGGCGAGATTCATCTTAAGGGGGGTAGGTTTGTAACATCCCAAATTTCCAATTTGGAATGTTATACATTAGATCATCATTGCATATCATATTTTATTTTGCATTTTGGTTGATCCTAGAAATTCTACGCAACTCAATAACCCACGGAGAGAGTTGGGGATTTCGTTATTTTCATATTTGAGTTTTCTCAAATTTTGAGAATAGGATCATTTGATTTTATTTATTTTATCATCAATTATTTCTATTACAAAAATATGAGAGAGGGAATAAAATGACTTTCTCAAAATGAAGAAATATTGAGGATCGAATAATAAAATCAAATAAGATTTTATTTCGGAGTTTTTCGGTGTTTTATTTGAATTTAGGAAAAATGTGCGTTTTTCAAAATTGCATTTAGGTCCCAAATAAATGTTCACCTTGTGCGGCTTGATTTTAGAAGTCCGTGAAAATTTATTTCGGAATTTTTGGAGTCCGTTTAGTATTTCTTTTTATTTTTCTTCTGCGCGTAATTATTTAAAAAAACGCGCACCGACCTATCCGGGCCGTGTCCGCCTGGGACTCTGGCCCGGCAGGCTTTATAAGCCGGGGCAGCCGACCTGGGGCAAACCCTAAGCCGCCCCAGCCCTAGCCGCCAGCTCCTGCCGCCGTCGCCGCCCCGCCGCCGCCGCCGCCGTCGCCCCGCCGCCCGAGGTCCGCCGCCGCCTCGAAATCCGTGCCGGTTTTTTTTAATTTTTTTTTTGAAAAACCGGTCAGTTTTTTTGGCGGTTTTTTTTCTAGTTTAGGTTTTTTTAAATAGATCGGTTTTCCGGTTTATTTAAATAGTGAGCGTTCGTCCGTTCGTTCATTCTAGCGAACATTCGTCGTTTTTCTTTTTCTCGGATTAAATCCATGATTTTTCTGATCGCGATTCCTAATCCGATTTTCGTTTTAGTATATCCTTTCGCTCGTTTATCGGAATCAGGCGATTCAAGCGCCTGGAGTTTCGTCTCGAAACCCTCTATCCGTTTAACCAACTTAAACAAGATTTTGCTACTGTAAAATTTTCCCTAGATTCAGATTAGTAGAATGAAGTTGTTTTCTTTCGCCGTTTGACTTTCGTTGCTTCGTTCGATTTGATTCTTTTTGCCAACCGGAGTCCTTAAGTTGAACCTTCTGGTTAGATCTCTTATTTGAGTTTTACCCGTGCATTAGATGAGTACTTATTGTTTGCTTGTTTGTTTGTCTGCGATAGAATACCCGGAGTGCGCCGCCTGTTACTTCGAATCTCTAGGTTTCCCGGATCATCAGCAAGGCAAGCAACACTTTGATCGTATTTTTCCTACTACCCAGTTTTATTGCATTAGATCAATCCTCACACATTGCATGATTAGGATCTAATTAAATTGTGGGATGGGAAGTAGTTGAGTTAGTACCTATTACCTATTTATTATCAAACCTTTGGGAGTTACTTCTACGTTTGCTTATTATGCCGTGCTATGCTAGTAGACGTGGATTGGGTGAGTGATATCTATGATAGATGTGAGTTTTGTTAATTAATGGTTTATCTAAGGTGGCAACTTAAACACAAATCTGGGTGGATTGAGGCACCTGGGTATTCCAGGACTTGCTTGTTTCTTTTGGACCGCCACCCAGGCTCAAAGGGATCACGAGACTATTCATACTAGAAACTTCCGTGTGCATCCACAAGCTATTATGGGCTCTAGCATAGTTTCCTAAGTCGTGCGAACTCTTACAGTGGTAGACTAGCAGATGTAGGGGATGTAGGTGGTACGGTCTACCCGATCGTAAGGTGCTAGCGCTTCTGAAAGAATATGTCCCGGTCATCCGTCTTCTCAAACACCATGTAGTGCGAGAAACCAAACGGAGGCGATCGAGTCTTGTGGGGAAAAGTGCGCAAACCTCTGCAGAGTGTAATAAACTAATCATGATTAGCCGTGTCCCCGGTTATGGACATCTTGAGTATCTAGTACCTAGATTGTCATGTGAATCTCAACATGTTACTCTAAATTAATTTTGTTGGGTTATGTTTAATGATGATGTTTAATTGGGATTGAGAATGCTGTCAACCATTCTCAATGTTTAACAACTACCATCATAGTTAAATAAGTTTATTCCTTTGAAGTAGGGAAAAATTGGCTTTACGCAAAACTGTAACCATAGAGCTTTCCACCAGCCAAATATGCATATAGTATAGCTGTTTCATTGCATTACTCTCTATGTGTTACCTTGCCAGCATATTCCATGTGCTGACCCATTTTCGGGCTGCAACGTTAATGTTGCAGACTTTTCACACGATGATTAAGGAGTTTTAGGTCGTGGTTCTATACTCAATGATGCCATTGGAGTTGATGGACTCACTTATCTTCCAAGCCTTCCGCTGTTATCGTTATTAGATGGCCTTAAGCCATATTTATTGTAATAAGTTCTCTTATGAGACACTCGATGTAATAAGTGTGTGATTGCTACTCTACTATAAATCCTCCGAGTACTGTGTGGTGTCAGCATTACTGATCCAAGGATGACACCGGAGCACAGAGATCAGACTATTTGAGGTCTGGTCGCTACAGAGATGGTATCAGAGCACACGTTGACTGCAGGACATGACCACTAAGCTAAAAAGACCTAGATCACTTTTCACTCTCTTCTCTTCTGACTTCTCATATTTTCTACTCTTTAGGATGGCGGATGCAAGGAATAAGTTCACGCAACGGAATGAAGATACACCCTTTGGACGTCACTTGAAGGAAGTCACTAGATACCTGAATATAGGAGTACCAAGCTTCACTGGAACCTACAACGCCACTTTACCTGAAGAAGAGCGCTGGATGATTCAAGTTCAAGTTCCAGGAAGGACGTTCATGCCAGTCACTGAGCCCATAGAGTTTTCTTTTGATGCACCAACTTGGAGTCTAGGAAAGAGCATGGCAGCTCACATCGCCATGGGACGCATTGGAGAAGTCTACCGCAAGGACCTCAAGGATACTATCTACCAAATTTGTGGGCGCCGAGATGAGCACTGGGAAATGATCAGCACCCGGAAGGATAGAACAATTGCAGCTTTTATCCAGGAGTTAAACCAGCACATTCGACGACAGGAGAACCAGATGTGCGCCGACATGATAGATCTGAAGAAGGCTAAAACAAGAATCAAGGAACTGGAGGAAGAACTCAAGGCTACACGTGAAGATTATGAAGAAGAAATTGAAGTATTGGTGGACAAGAATGCCGACTTAACAATGAAGATCGGGATATTTATGGGAGGCCCTACACCAGTGGATGAAGACGAAGAACCCAAGGAGATTAGCCCGGAAGACTACATCATCATCGACGACACCGACTCGGATCCAGATAGTAGCGATGATGACTATGTTGATGAAGCTGGAGCAGATATCATGGAGTCTGCCACCGAAGAATATTTCTAGTAGACCACCTCATCAGTAGTAGTAGTCCACCATGTAAATATAGTAGTCCGAGCACTTTTGCGATAGTTAGATCGATTGTATGCCCTTGTTTGATTAAATGAAGTGAATTGTTTGCTTTTGCCTCATGTGCATATGGGTAGTGTTTTCTCTTTAGACCCCCTCTATTCTTACATCTCATCTTTTCTAAACCCCTCAGATGCCTCCGAGACGTGACCCCGGATTTACCTTTCCACCGGAGCTCACCCAGTTGATCCAGCAGCAGAACACATTGATGCAGTTGCTAGTTCAGAATCAGAATCAGGGGAACAACAACAACCCACCACCACCACCTGTTGACCACTTAGCCCGTTTTCTTAGGCTAAACCCGCCGGTGTTTTCCAGTAGCACCGAGCCGATAGTAGCAGATGATTGGCTCCGCAAGATAGCTAGGGAGTTAACCACAGCAGGATGCACAGATGCGGAGAAGGTGAAGTTTGCCGCACATCAGCTAGAAGGACCCGCAGCATCATGGTGGGAGAATTTCACAGCCACTTTCCTAGTCGACACTGTCACATGGGACCAGTTTCAGCAGGCTTTTCGTACTGCACATGTTTCAGCAGGAGCTATGGCCATGAAGAAGCGTGAGTTTCGCAACTTGCGCCAAGGAGGACGGACAGTTGGCCAGTATGTGGAGGACTTTAGTAAATTAGCACGTTATGCACCAGATGACGTCGCTACGGATGCAGCTAAGTAGGAGAAGTTTCTGGAAGGACTGAATGATGAGTTGAGCATGCAGTTGATGGTAGCAACCTTCAACAACTACAAGGAGTTGGTAGATCGTGCTCTTATGATTGAAGGGAAGCAGCAGCAAATTGAGAATCGCAAGAGGAAGTATGGACAAGGGAAGTACAATTCAGGAGCTCAGCAGAAGCCACGTTTTACCCCTAGACCGGGAGGACATTTTCAGCATACCCATGGAGGAGGTAGCTCGCACAATTACAATGGCACCAAGAATGGTAATGGCAATGGAGGAAGCAACGGCCAGAATCGCACCAACCCATCAGCCCCGGCCAAGAAGGACCTGAGCCAAGTCACTTGCTTTAAGTGTCAGAAGACCGGACACTACGCCAATGAATGTCCTGAAGGCCAAAATGGCAATGGAAGTTCTGGGAAGAAGCCGAACCCTTTCAACAGGGGACAGGTGAACCACGTTAGCGTGGAGGAGGTTGAAGCTCAGCCTAATGCAGTAATAGGTAAGTTTCTGGTTAAGTCATTTACTGCACTAGTTCTTTTTGATACTGGTGCATCGCATTCATACATCTCAAGGGGATTTGTGGATAAGTATAACCTATCAACCCAAGCCCTTAGGTCACCCATGTTAGTAACCTCGCCTGGAGCAGAGTATGTGGCTAGTCTATGGTGTGATCGGTTACCATTAAGGATTGGTAACTATGTCTTTCCCTCAGACCCAATAGTATTGGAATCCCAAGGATTGGATGTGATATTAGGCATGGATTGGTTATCAAAGTATGAAGGGAATATTGAATGTGCTAGTAAGTCAATTTTGCTTACCACCCCAGAAGGGAGAAGGATCAAGTATGTATCCCGGCATGTGCCAAAGAGGACTCAAGTAAATTGCCTAACAGGAGTTGTGCAGGAGGAAGTACCAGTGGTAAAGGATTTCCCTGAAGTATTTCCAGAGGAGTTGCCTGGCATGCCACCCGATAGAGATATTGAGTTTTTGATTGAGCTATTGCCAGGCACAGGGCCAATATCAAAGAGACCATATAGGATGCCAGCAAGGATTTGGTGGAAATTAAGAAGCAGATTATGGAGTTACTGGATAAGGGATATATCCGCCCAAGTTCTTCGCCTTGGGGATCGCCAGTACTTCTAGTGGAGAAGAAGGATGGATCGTTAAGGATGGTTGTTGATTATCGAGGATTGAATGAAGTAACAATCAAGAACAAGTACCCACTACCAATGATTAATGATCTGTTTGATCGATTGCAAGGAGCTAAGGTATTTTCCAAGATCGATCTGCGATCAGGATACCACCAGTTGAAGATTAGAGAATAGGATATTCCTAAGACAGCTTTTACCACCAGGTATGGGCTGTACGAGTATACCGTTATGTCATTTGGTCTGACTAACGCACCCGCATATTTTATGAACATGATGAACAAAGTATTTATGGAATTTTTGGATAAGTTCGTCGTAGTGTTCATTGATGATATCTTGGTTTATTCGAAGAATAAAGAGGAGCATAAGGAGCATTTGCGTTTGGTACTTGGAAAGCTCAGAGAACATCAATTATATGCCAAGTTCAGCAAATGTGAGTTTTGGTTGAAGGAAGTAGGATTCCTCGGACACGTTATATCTGGAGAAGGTATAGCAGTTGATCCCACTAAAGTTGATACCGTGACCAAGTGGGAAGCCCCAACAACAGTTGGAGAGATCCGGAGTTTTCTTGGACTCGCAGGATACTACCAGAGATTTATTGAGAATTTCTAAAAGATTGTGAAGCCTATGACTGAGTTGTTGAAGAAAGATACCAAGTTCATATGGACGAAGGAATGTGAGGCTAGTTTTCAGGAATTGAAGAAACCTTTGGTTACCTCACCAGTGTTGATTTTGCCAGACCAGGCCAAAGATTATGAGGTGTATTGCGACGCTTCACGTCGAGGACTTGGAGCAGTGCTTATGCAGGAAGGGAGAGTTGTTTCATATGCCTCAAGACAACTGAAACCTCATGAGTTAATAACCAACAGCGGGATCTGGATACCCATGTTGGCTCCCACATGCTCCACGATGATCTCATCGGATGAACCATGATGTTGAGGATTCAATCAATCTGTATACAATTCCCTTTGTCAATCGGTACGTTACTTGCCTGAGACTCGATCGTCGGTATCCCAATACCTCGTTCAATCTCGTTACCGGCTAGTCACTTTACTCGTACCGTAATGCATGATCCCGTGATCAACCACTTGGTCACATTGAGCTCATTTATGATGATGCATTACCGAGTGGGCCCAGAGATACCTCTCTGTCATATGGAGTGACAAATCCCAGTCTCGATTCGTGCCAACCCAACAGACACTTTCGGAGATACCTGTAGTGTACCTTTATAGTCACCCACTTACGTTGTGACGTTTGGCACACCCAAGGCACTCCTACGGTATCCGGGAGTTGCACAATCTCATGGTCTAAGGAAATGATACTTGACATTCGGAAAAGCTACAGCAGACGAACTACACGATCTTTGAGCTATGCTTAGGATTGGGTCTTATCCATCACATCATTCTCCTAATGATGTGATCCCGTTATCAATGACATCCAATGTCCATAGTCAGGAAACCATGACTATCTTTTGATCAACGAGCTAGTCAACTAGAGGCGCACTAGGGATGTGTTGTGGTCTATGTATTCACACATGTATTACGATTTCCGGATAACACAATTATAGCATGAACAATAGACAATTATCATGAACAAAGAAATATAATAATAACCATTTTATTATTGCCTCTAGGGCATATTTCCAGCAGTCTCCCACTTGCACTAGAGTCAATAGTCTAGTTACATTGTGATGAATCGAACACCCATGCAGTTCTGGTGTTGATCATGTTTTGCTCTAGGGAGAGGTTTAGTCAACGGATCTGCCACATTCAGGTCCGTATGTACTTTACAAATCTCTATGTCTCCATTTTGAACACTTTCACGAATGGAGTTGAAGCGACGCTTGATATGCCTGGTCTTCCTGTGAAACCTGGGCTCCTTGGCAAGGGCAATAGCTCCAGTGTTGTCACAGAAGAGAGTCATCGGGCCCGACACATTGGGTATGACTCCTAGGTCGGTTATGAACTCCTTCACCCAGACTGCTTCTTGTGCTGCCTCCGAGGCTGCCATGTACTCCGCTTCACATGTAGATCCCGCCACAACGCTTTGCTTGCAACTGCACCAGCTTACTGCCCCACCATTCAAAATATACACGTATCCGGTTTGTGACTTAGAGTCATCCAGATCTGTGTCGAAGCTAGCATCAACCTAACCCTTTACGACGAGCTCTTCGTCACCTCCATAAACGAGAAACATATCCTTAGTCCTTTTTAGGTACTTCAGGATATTCTTGACCGCTGTCCAGTGTTCCATGCCGGGATTACTTTGGTACCTACCTACCAAACTTACGGCAAAGTTTACATCAGGTCTGGTACACAACATAGCATAAATGATAGACCCTATGGTCGAGGCATAGGGGACGACACTCATCTTTTCTCTATCTTCTGCCGTGGTCGGGCATTGAGACGTGCTCAATCTCGTACCTTGCAATACAGGCAAGAATCCCTTCTTTGACTGATCCATTTTGAACTTCTTCAATATCTTGTCGAGGTACGTACTCTGTGAAAGACCAATGAGGCGTCTCGATCTATCTCTATAGATCTTGATGCCTAATATATAAGCAGCTTCTCCAAGGTCCTTCATTGAAAAACACCTGTTCAAGTAGGCCTTTATGCTTTCCAAGAATTCTATATCATTTCCCATCAACAGTATGTCATCCACATACAATATGAGAAATGCTACAGAGCTCCCACTCACTTTCTTGTAAATGCAGGCTTCTCCATAAGTCTGCGTAAACCCAAACGCTTTGATCATCTCATCAAAACGAATGTTCCAACTCCGAGATGCTTGCACCAGCCCATAAATCAAGCGTTGGAGCTTGCACACCTTGTCAGCATTCTTAGGATCGACAAAACCTTCCGGCTGCATCATATACAATTCTTCCTTAAGGAAACCATTAAGGAATGCCCTTTTGACGTCCATTTGCCATATCTCATAGTCATAGAATGCGGCAATTGCTAACATGATTCGGACGGACTTCAGCTTCGCTACGGGTGAGAAAGTCTCATCGTATTCAACCCCTTGAACTTGTCGATAACCCTTAGCGACAAGTCGAGCTTTATAGATGGTTACGTTACCATCCGCGTTTGTCTTCTTCTTAAAGATCCATTTATTTTCTATGGCTCGCCGATCAACGGGCAAGTCAGTCAAAGTCCATACTTCGTTTTCATACATGGATCCTATCTCGGATTTCATGGCTTCCAGCCATTTGTCGAAATCCGAGCTCGCCATCGCTTCTTCATAGTTCGAAGGTTCGCCGTTGTCTAACAACATGATTTCCAAGACAGGGTTGCCGTACCACTCTGGTGCGGAACATGTCCTTGTGGACCTACGAAGTTCAGTAGCAACTTGATCTGAAGTTTCATGAGCATCATCATTAACTTCCTCTCTAGTCGGTGCAGGCACCTCAGGAACATTTTCTTGAGCCGCGCCACTTACCGGTTCAATAGGTAATACTTCATCAAGTTCTACTTTCCTCCCACTTATTTATTTCGAGAGAAACTCTTTCTCTAGAAAGGACCCATTCTTGGCAACAAAGATCTTGCCTTCGGATCTGAGGTAGAAGGTATACCCAATAGTTTCTTTAGGGTATCCTATGAAGACGCATTTCTTCGATTTGGGTTCGAGCTTTTCAAGTTGAAGTTTCTTGACATAAGCATCGCATCCCCAAACTTTTAGAAACGACAGCTTAGGTTTCTTCCCAAACCATAATTCATACAGTGTCGTCTCAACGGTTTCGACGGAGCCTTATTTAAAGTGAATGCGGTAGTCTCTAAAGCATAGCCCCAAAATGACAGCGGTAGATCGGTAAGAGACATCATGGATCGCACCATATCCAATAGAGTGCGATTACGATGTTCGGACACACCATTACGCTGAGGTGTTCCAGGTGGCGTGAGTTGTGAAACTATTCCACATTTTCTTAAGTGTGTGCCAAATTCGTGACTCAAGTATTCTCCCCCACGATCTGATCGCAAGAACTTGATTTTCTTGTCACGTTGATTCTCAACCTCACTCTGAAATTCCTTGAACTTTTCAAAGGTCTCAGACTTGTGTTTCATTAAGTAGACATACCCATATCTACTCAAGTCATCAGTGAGGGTGAGAACATAACGATAGCCACCGCGAGCCTCAACACTCATTGGACCGCACACATCAGTATGTATGATTTCCAATAAGTTGGTTGCTCGCTCCATTGTTCCAGAGAACGGAGTCTTGGTCATTTTACCCATTAGGCATGGTTCGCACGTGTCAAATGATTCGTAATCAAGAGACTCCAAAAGTCCATCTGCATGGAGCTTCTTCATGCGTTTGACACCTATGTGACCAAGGCGGCAGTGCCACAAGTATGTGGGACTATAATTATCAACCTTACATCTTTTGGTATTCACACTATGAATATGTGTAACATTACGCTCAAGATTCATTAAGAATAAACCATTCACCATCAGAGCATGACCATAAAACATATCTCTCATATAAATAGAACAACCATTATTCTCAGATTTAAATGAGTAGCCATCTCGAATTAAACGAGATCCTGATACAATGTTCATGCTCAAAGCTGGCACTAAATAACAATTATTGAGGTTTAAAACTAATCCCATAGGTAAATGTAGAGGTAGCGTGCCGACGGCGATCACATCGACCTTGGAACCATTCCCGACGCGCATCGTCACCTCGTCCTTCGCAAGTCTCCGCTTATTCCGCAGCTCCTGCTTTGAGTTACAAATGTGAGCAACCGCACCGGTATCAAATACCCAGGAGCTACTACGAGTACTGGTAAGGTACACATCAATTACATGTATATCACATATACCTTTGGTGTTGCCAGCCTTCTTGTCCGCTAAGTATTTGGGGCAGTTCCGCTTCCAGTGACCACTTCCCTTGCAATGAAAACACTCAGTCTCGGGCTTGGGTCCATTCTTTGGCTTCTTCCCGGCAGCTTGCTTACCGGGCGCGGCAACTCCCTTGCCGTCCTTCTTGAAGTTCTTCTTACCCTTGCCTTTCTTGAACTTAGTGGTTTTATTCACCATCAACACTTGATGTTCCTTTTTGATTTCCACCTCTGCTGACTTCAGCATTGAATACACCTCAGGAATGGTCTTTTCCATCCCCTGCATATTGAAGTTCATCACAAAGCTCTTGTAGCTCGGTGGAAGCGACTGAAGGATTCTGTCAATGACCGCGTCATCCGGGAGATTAACTCCCAGCTGAGTCAAGCGGTTATGCAACCCAGACATTTTGAGTATGTGCTCACTGACGGAACTATTTTCCTCCATCTTACAACTGAAGAACTTGTCGGAGACTTCATATCTCTCGACCCGGGCATGAGCTTGGAAAACCATTTTCAGCTCTTCGAACATCTCATATGCTCCGTGTCCCTCAAAACGCTTTTGGAGCCCCGGTTCTAAGCTGTAAAGCATGCCGCACTGAACGAGGGAGTAATCATCAGCACGTGATTGCCAAGCGTTCATAACGTCTTGGTTCTCTGGGATGGGAGCGTCACCTAGCGGTGCTTCTAGGACATAATCTTTCTTGGCAGCTATGAGGATGATCCTCAGGTTCCGGACCCAGTCCGTATAGTTGCTACCATCATCTTTCAGCTTGGTTTTCTCTAGGAACGCGTTGAAGTTGAGGGCAACGTGGGCCATTTGATCTACAAGACATATTGTAAAGATTTTAGACTAAGTTCATGATAATTAAGTTCATCTAATCAAATTACTCAACGAACTCCCACTCAGATAGACATCCCTCCAGTCATCTAAGTGAAACATGATCCGATTTAACTAGGCCGTGTCCGATCATCACGTGAGACAGACTAGCCAACGTCGGTGAACATCTTCGTGTTGATCGTATCTTCTATACGACTCATGCTCGACCTTTCGGTCTTCCGTGTTCCGAGGCCATGTCTGTACATGCTAGGCTCGTCAAGTCAACCTAAGTCTATTGCGTGTGTAAATCTGGCTTACACCCGTTGTATTCGAACGTTAGAATCTATCACACCCGATCATCACGTGGTGCTTTGAAACAACGAACCTTCGCAACGGTGCACAGTTAGGGGGAACACTTTCTTGAAATTATTACGAGGGGTCATCTTATTTAAGCTACCGTCGTTCTAAGCAAATAAGATGTAAAACATGATAAACATCACATGCAATCAAATAGTGACATGATATGGCCAATATCATTTGCTCCTTTTGATCTCCATCTTCGGGGCCCCATGATCATCGTTGTCACCGGCATGAAACCGTGATCTCCATCATCGTGTCTTCTTGAAGTTGTCTCCTCATCTATTACTTCTACTACTATGGCTAACGGTTTAGCAATAAAGTAAAGTAATTACATGACGTTATATGTTGACACGCAGGTCACAAATAAATTAAGACAACTCCTATGGCTCATGCCGGTTGTCATACTCATCGACATGCAAGTCGTGATTCCTATTACAAGAACATGATCATCTCATACATCACATATATCATTCATCACATCCTTTGGCCATATCACATCACAAAACACTTGCTGCAAAAACAAGTTAGACGTCCTCTAATTATTGTTGCAAGTTTTTACATGGCTGCTATAGATTCTAGCAAGAACGTTTCTTACCTACGCCAAAACCACAACATGAATTGCCAATTTCTATTTACCCTTTATAAGGACCCTGTTCATCGAATCTGATCTGGCTAAAGTGGGAGAGACAGACACCCGCCAGCCACCTTATGCAACTAGTGCATGTCAGTCGGTGGAACCAGTCTCACGTAAGCATACGTGTAAGGTCGGTCCGGGCCGCTTCATCCCACAATGCCACCGAATCAAGATAAGACTAGTAACAGCAAGATAATTGACAATATCGACACCCACAACTACTTTGTGTTCTACTCGTGCATAGAAACTACGCATAGACCTAGCTCATGATGCCACTGTTGGGGAACATAGCAGAATTTTAAAATTTTCTACGCATCAGCAAGATCAATCTATGGAGTCATCTAGCAACGAGGGATAGAGGAGTGCATCTACATACCCTTGTAGATCGCGCGCGGAAGCGTGCAAGAGAACGGGGTTGATGGAGTCGTACTCGACGTGATCCAAATCATCGATGACCTAGTGCCGAATGGATGGAACCTCCGCGTTCAACACACGTACGGTTGGGAAGACGTCTCCTCCTTCTTGATCCAGCAAGGGTGAAGGAGAGGTTGATGAAGATCCAGCAGCACGACGGCGTGGTGGTGGATGCAGCAGGATCCCGGCAGGGCTTCGCCAAGCGCAAGCGGGGAGGAGAGGTGTTACGGAGGGAGAGGGAGGCGCCAAGAGCAAGGGGTGCGGCTGCCCGCCCTCCCCCCTCTTTATATAGGGGCCTTGGGGGGGGCGCTGGCCCTAGGAGATGGATCTCCAAGGGGGCGGCGGCCAAGGGGTGGCTTCCCCCCCAAGCCAAGTGGGGGGCGCCCCCACCCCTAGGGTTTCCCAACCCTAGGCATAGGGGAGGCCCAAGGGGGGGAGCACCAGCCCACTAGGGGCTGGTTCCCCTCCCAACTCAGCCCATGGGGCCCTCCGGGATAGGTGGCCCCACCCGGTGGACCCCCGAGACCCTTCCGGTGGTCCTGGTATAATACCGGCGACCCCCGAAACCTTCCCGATGGCCGAAACTGGACTTCCTACATATAAATCTTTACCTCCGGACCATTCCGGAACTCCTCGTGATGTCCGGGATCTCATCCGTGACTCCGAACAACTTTAGCGTCACCGAACCTTAAGTGTGTAGACCTTACGGGTTTGGGAGACATGCAGACATGACCGAGATGCCTCTTCGGTCGATAACCAACAGCGGGATCTGGATACCCATGTTGGCTCCCACATGCTCCACGATGATCTCATCATATGAACCACGATGTCGAGGATTCAATCAATCCGTATACAATTCCCTTTGTCAATCGGTGCGTTACTTGCCCGAGACTCGATCGTCGGTATCCCAATACCTCGTTCAATCTCGTTACCGGCAAGTCACTTTACTCGTACCGTAATGCACGATCCCGTGATCAACCACTTTGTCACATTGAGCTCATTTATGATGATGCATTACCGAGTGGGCCCAGAGATACCTCTCCGTCATATGGAGTGACAAATCCCAGTCTCGATTCGTGCCAACCCAACAGACACTTTTGGAGATACCTGTAGTGTACCTTTATAGTCACCTAGTTACGTTATTATGTTTGGCACACCCAAGGCACTCCTACGGTATCCGGGAGTTGCACAATCTCATGGTCTAAGGAAATGATACTTGACATTCGGAAAAGCTACAGCAGACGAACTACACGATCTTTGAGCTATGCTTAGGATTGGGTCTTGTCCATCACATCATTCTCCTAATGATGTGATCCCGTTATCAATGACATCCAATGTCCATAGTTAGGAAACCATGACTATCTTTTGTTTAATGAGCTAGTCAACTAGAGGCTCACTAGGGATGTGTTGTGGTCTATGTATTCACACATGTATTACGATTTCCGGATAACACAATTATAGCATGAACAATAGACAATTATCATGAACAAAGAAATATAATAATAACCATTTTATTATTGCCTCTAGGGCATATTTCCAACAACTAATCTTATCTTGAATTGGGAAAAGTGCCACTTTATGGTTAATGAAGGTATTGTCTTGGGGCACAAAGTTTCTGAAAGAGGTATTGAAGTTGATAAAGCCAAGGTTGATGCTATTGAAAAGATGCCATGTCCCAAGGACATCAAAGGTATAAGAAGTTTCCTTGGTCACGCCGGATTTTACAGGAGGTTCATTAAGGACTTCTCAAAAATTTCTCAGCCTCTGACTAATTTATTGCAAAAAGATATACCATTTGTCTTTGATGATGATTGTGTAGAAGCATTTGAAATACTTAAGAAAGCATTAGTCTCTGCACCTATTGTTCAGCCACCTAATTGGAATTTACCCTTTGAAATTATGTGTGATGCTAGTGATTATGTTGTAGGTGTTGTTCTAGGGCAAAGAGTTGATAAGAAATTAAATGTTATCCATTATGCTAGTAAGACTCTAGACAATGCTCAAAGAAATTATGCTACTACTGAAAATGAACTTTTGGCAGTTGTATTTGCTTGTGATAAGTTCAGATCTTATATTATTGATTCTAAAGTAACTATTCACACTGATCATGCTGCTATTAAATATCTTATGGAAAATAAAGATGCTAAACCTAGACTTATTAGATGGGTTCTCTTGCTATAAGAATTTGATTTGAATATTGTTGATAGAAAGGGAGCTGAGAACCCCGTTGCAGACAACTGATCTAGGTTAGAAAATATTCTTGATGACCCACTACCTATTAATGATGACTTTCCTGATGAACAATTAAATGTTATAAGTACTTCTCGTAGTACTCCATGGTATGCTGATTATGCTAACTATATTGTTGCTAAGTTTATACCACCTAGCTTCACATACCAGCAAAAGAAAAAGTTTTTCTATGATTTAAGACATTACTTTTGGGATGACCCACATATTTATAAGGAAGGAGTAGATGGTGTTATTAGACATTGTGTACCTGAGGACGCAAGTGTCATTCCGAGTCTTATGGAGGACACCACGCTGGAGATAGAACTGCACATAAGGTATTGCAATCTGGTTTTTATTAGCCTACTCTCTTCAAGGATGCCCGTAAGTTTGTCTTGTCTTGCGATGAATGTCAAAGAATTGGTAATATTAGTAGACGTCAAGAAATGCCTATGAATTATTCACTTGTTATTGAACCGTTTGATGTTTGGGGCTTTGATTATATGGGACCTTTTCCTGCCTCTAATGGGTACACACATATTCTAGTTGTTGTTGATTACGTTACTAAGTGGGTAGAAGCTATTCTAACTAGTAGTGCTGACCATAACACTTTTATTAAAATGCTTAAGGAAGTTATTTTTCCGAGGTTTGGAGTCCCTAGATATCTAATGACTGATGGTGGTTCACACTTTATTCATGGTGCCTTTCGTAAAATTCTTGCTAAATATGATATTAATCATAGAATTGCATCTCCTTATCACCCACAGTCCAGTGGTCAAGTAGAATTGAGAAATAGAGAGCTCAAATTAATTTTGCAAAAGACTGTTAATAGGTCTAGAAAGAATTGGTCTAAGAAACTTGATGATGCATTATGGGCTTATAGAACTGCATATAAAAATCCTATGGGTATGTCTGCGTATAAAATGGTTTATGGAAAAGCATGTCACTTACCTCTCGAACTAGAACATAAGGCATATTGGTCTATTAAAGAGCTCAACTATGATTTTAAACTTGCCGGTGAGAAGAGGTTATTTGATATTAGCTCACTTGATGAATGGAGAACCCAAGCTTATGAAAATGCCAAGTTGTTTAAGGAAAAAGTTAAAAGATGCATGACAAAAGGATACAAAAGCGTGAGTTTAATGTAGGTGATTATGTATTGCTATACAACTCTCGTTTAAGATTTTTTGCAGGAAAACTTCTCTCTAAATGGGAAGGCCCCTACGTCATCGAAGAGGTCTATCGTTCCGGTGCCATAAAAATCAACAACTTCGAGGGCACAAATCTGAAGGTGGTAAATGGTCAAAGAATTAGACATTATATCTCAGGTAATCCCATAAATGTTGAAACCAATATTATTGAAACCATATCCCCGGAGGAATACATAAGGGACACTTTCCGGAATGTTTCAGACTCCGAAAAGGAATAGGTATGTGGTATGGTAAGTAAACCGACTCCAAAACAATTTCTAAGGCAATATTTCTCCGTTTTGGAATATTTAGAAAAATAGAAAAATAAGTAGCAGTCCAGGAAGGACACGAGGGCCCCACGAGGGTGGTGGGCGCGCCCTACCCCCTGGGCGCGCCCCCTACCTCTTGAGCGCCTCGTGTGCCCTCCGGACTCCGTTTTCTTGCACGTTACGTATTTTGGTCAATAAAAATTCATTATATAACCTCCCGAAGGTTTTGACTCCCGTTTCACGCAAAAATCTCCCATTCTTGTTTCAAGCTGTTTTTTTGACAGATCTAGGTTATCATGACGGCCCCAAGCGCCTCCAAGGACAAGTTCTTCGAGAAGGGCATCAACCCTTACCTCGCGGAGGTGTTGCGACACCCTCAAACCATTGAGATGCGTGATGGGTTGCTGCACATCCGTGATGAAGAGGGACCAAAGGGGACCGGAAGCATGGAGACGAGGCTCGAAGCAGTGGAGCAACAAGTTTTCAAGTGCCAAAGGATGGTGGAGCGTGGAATCAACGCTAGCCACATGATGCTCGCGGAGTTCACCAACAACTACAAGCCGGATGCCAAGAATACCGAGGAGGCCATCTTCAAGCTACATGAGAAGATCGAGCACCTCCAAGCCCAAGTCTATGACCTTCAAAACCAAAACTGTGAGTATGAATATAGATTCAAAAGAATGAGTTTGGCTGCAGATTTGAGGATTCCGGAGACTCGATCATCTTTCTATGATGGTGAACCTATGCCTTGGAAGATGGATGACAAGCCCGCATCATCAACAACACCTCCACCATCTCCTCCAACAAAGAAGAATTGAGTATCTGGGTATGGGCACTCCCCTTGGCAACTGCCAAGCTTGGGGGAGGTGCACCGGTATCGTATCACAATCACAACTCCTATCTTTACCGTTTTTCTTAGTTCGATCCTATTAGTAGTATCTTGATCTAGTAAAATAAAGTTTATGGCATGATCTAGTTTTGAGTTTTGCTTTATGATCCCTCTATGTAATCGATTCCGTGAGCTATATATAATAAAGATTAGTGTTGAGTCAAGGGCTTGATTATTTTGCCATGATCTTGGGTGAATAAAAGAAAAGAGAAAAAGAATAAAAAGAAACCAAGAGTTCATATTGATCTTATTGAGAGTAATGACTTCACATAGAAAGAGTATGATGATTAAAAGTTGTTGGGAGTTGGCAGACATAGCTTTGGTCATTGTTGCAATTAATAGGAAGTAATAAGGAAAGAGAGGTTTTCACATATAGATATATTATCATTGACATCTTTTATGATTGGGAGCACTCATTAAAATATGACATGCTAAAGAGTTGATGTTGGAAAAGGAAGACAACGTAATGAGTTATGTCTTTCTTATATCTGAGATAAAGTATGTTGTCATGGTTCCTCTAACTTGTTGAGCTTGCCTTTCCCCCTCATGCTAGCCAAATTCTCAGCACCAAGTAGAAATACTACTTGTGCTTCCAAATATCCCTAAACCAGTTTTGCCATGAGAGTCCACCAGATCTACCTATGGATTGAGTAAGATGCTTCAAGTAAGTTGTCATCGGTGCAAAGCAATAAAAATTGCTCTAAATATGTATGATTGATTGGTGTGGGAGAAATAAGCTTTATACGATCTTGTGATGTGGAAGTAATAAAAGCGACAGACTGCACAATAAAGGTTCATATCACAAGTGGCAATATAAAGTGACATTCTTTCACATTGAGATTTTATATATCCAACCATAAAAGCGCATGGCAACCTCTGCTTCCCTCTGCGAAGGGCATATCCTTTATTATTATCTTCTACCTTATGCAAGAGTCACAGTGATCTTCACCTTTCCTTTTTCATTTTATCCTTTGGCAAGCTCAGCATGTTGGAAAGAACATGATATATATATATATATATATATCTAATTGGATGTAGGGGAGCATGAACCATTATTGTTGACATTACCCTTGAGGTAAAAGGTTGTGGGGCAAAACTATAAGCCCCTATCTTTCTCTGTGTCCGACTAAAACTCTGTAACCACAAGTATCGCGTGAGTGTTAGCAATTATGGAGGACTAAATGATAGTTGAGTATGTGGACTTGCTTTTTAGCTCTGACATAGACTCTTTCCGATGTTATGATAAATTGCAATTGCTTCAATGACTGAGATTATAGTTTGTTGGAACCCAATAAGGTTTATGATTTATACTTTTGCATTGTGAATAGATCATCACTTGAACATAAGTAATCATATGACAAAACCTATATATGTTGCTGTTATAAGAATAATCATGATGCCTTCATGTCCGTATTTTATTTTTATCAACGCCTCTACCTCTAAACATGAGGACATATTTATTGTTATCGGCTTTTCGCTTGAGGACAAGCGACGTCTAAGCTTGGGGGAGTTGATACGTCCATTTTGCATCATGCTTTTATATTGATATTTATCACATTATGGACTATTATTTCACTTTATATCACAATACTTATGGCTATTCTCTCTTATTTTACTAGGTTTACATAAGGAGGGAGAACGCTGACAGCTGGAATTCTGGGCTGGAAAAGGAGCAAATATTAGAGACCTATTCTGCGCAACTCCAAAAGTCCTGAAACTCCACAGAACGTCTTAAAAGAAATAAAGAAAAATCCACGCCAAAGATGAAGGCCAGGGGGTCCACACCCTTCTCACGAGGGTGGGGGGACGCCCCCCTAGGGCGCGCCCCCCTACCTCGTGGCCCCCCTGGTGGCTCTCCGATGCCCATCTTCTCCTATATGAGGTCTTTCGATGAGAAAAAATGAGGAGGAACTTTTCGGGACGAGACTCCGCCGCCACGAGGCGGAACCTTGGCGAATCCAATCTAGAGCTCCGGCAGAACTGTTCTGCCGGGGATACTTCCCTCCCGGAGGGGGAAATCATCACCATCGTCATCACCAACGCTCCTCTCATCGGGAGAGGGCAATCTCCATCAACATCTTCACCAGCACCATCTCATCTCCAAACCCTAGTTCATCTCTTGTATCCAATTCTTGTCTCAAAGTCCGGGATTGGTGCTAGTAGGTTGCTAGTAGTGTTGATTACTCCTTGTAGTTGATGCTAGTTGGTTTAATTGGTGGAAGATCATATGTTCAGATCCTATATGCATATTATTACCCCTTTGATTATGAACATGCATATGCTTTGTGAGTAATTACGTTCGTTCCTGAGGACAAGGGAGAAGTCTTGCTATGAGTAGTCATGTGAATTTGGTATTCGTTTGAAATTTTGATAAGATGTATGCTATCTAGCCTCTAGTGGTGTTATGTGAACGTCGACTACATAACACTTCACCATTATTTGGGCCTAGAGGAAGGCATTGGGAAGTAATAAGTAGATGATGGGTTGCTAGAGTGACAGAAGCTTAAACCCTAGTTTATGCGTTGCTTCGTAAGGGGCTGATTTGGATCCATATGTTTCATGCTATGGTTAGGTTTACCTTAATACTTTTGTTGTAGTTGCAGATGCTTGCAATATAGGTTAATCATAAGTGGGATGCTTGTTCAAGTAAGAACAGCACCCAAGCACTGGTCCACCCACATATCAAATTATCAAAGTATCGAACGCGAATCATATGAACGTGATGAAAACTAGCTTGACGATATTCCCATGTGTCCTCGGGAGCGCTTTTCCTATTATAAGAGTTTGTTCCGGCTTGTCCTTTGCTACAAAAAGGATTGGGCCACCTTGCTGCACTTTATTTACTTTTGTTACTTGTTGCTCGTTACAATTTATCCTATCACAAAACTATCTGTTACCACTTATTTCAGTACTTGCAGAGAATACCTTGCTGAAAACCACTTATCATTTCCTTCTGCTCCTCGTTGGGTTCGACACTCTTACTTATCGAAAGGACTACGATAGATCCCCTATACTTGTGGGTCATCACCTACCAAAGATGGCAATACCTAGATCTATCCTTGCTTGTTATGCCTAGCTAGGGGCATTAAACAATAGCGCTTGTTGGGAGGCAACCCAATTTTATTTTTATTACTTGATTTTTGCTCCTGTCTAGTAATAAATAATTTATCTATCCTCTGTTTTGGTTGTGTTTTTTTGTTTAATTAGTGTTTGTGCCAAGTAGAACCATTGGGAAGACTTGGGGAAAGTCTTGTTACACTTGCTGTAAAAAACAGAAACTTTAGCGCTCAGGAGAACTGCTGCCATTTTTGTTTGGAAAGTGTTATTTAGTTAATTATTTTTGCAGATGATTAATAGATAAATTATTCACGTCCAGAAATTTATTTTATAATTTTTGTGGTTCCAGATCTTGTGCTAGCTACAGATTACTACAGACTGTTCTGTTTTTGACAGATTCTGTTTTTCGTGTGTTGTTTGCTTATTTTGATGAATCTATGGCTAATAAAATAGTTTATAAACCATAGAGAAGTTGTAATACAGTAGGAATAACACCAATATAAATAAATAATGAGTTCATTACATTACCTTGAAGTGGTCTTTTGTTTTCTTTCGCTAACGGAGCTCACGAGATTTTCTACTTTGAGTTTTGTGTTGTGAAGTTTTCAAGTTTTGGGTAAAGATTTGATGGATTATGGAACAAGGAGTGGCAAGAGCCTAAGCTTGGGGATGCCCATGGAACGCCCAAGATAATCTAAGGACACCTAAAAGACAAAGCTTGGGGATGCCCCGGAAGGCATCCCCTCTTTCGTCTACTTCTATCGGTAACTTTACTTGGAGCTATATTTTTCTTCACCACATGATATGTGTTTTGCTTGGAGCGTCTTGTATGATTTGAGTCTTTATTTTTTAGTTTACCACAATCATCCTTGCTGTACACACCTTTTGAGAGAGCCATACATGATTTGGAATTTGTTAGAATACTCTATGTGCTTCGCTTATATCTTTTGAGTTATATAGTTTTGCTCTAGTACTTCACTTACATCTCTTTAAAGCACGGCGGTGGATTTGTTTTATAGAAACTATTGATCTCTAATGCTTCATTTAGATTATTTTTAGAGTCTTAAATAGCATGGTAATTTACTTAAATAATCCCAATATGCTTGGTATTCAAGAATAATAAAAGAACTTTCTTATGAGTGTGTTGAATACTAAGAGAAGATTGATGCTTGATGATTGTTTTGAGATATAAAGATGGTGATATTAGAGTTATGCTAGTCGAGTAGTTGTGAATTTGAGAAATACTTGTGTTAAAGTTTGTGATTCCCGTAGCATGCACGTATGGTGAACCGTTATGTGATGAAGTCGGAGCATGATTTATTTTTTGATTGTCTTCCTTATGAGTGGCGGTCAGGGACAAGCGATGGTCTTTTCCTACCAATCTATCCCCCTAGGAGCATGCGTGTAATACTTTGCTCTGATAACTTTTAGATTTTTGCAATAAGTATATGATTTCTTTATGACTAATTTTGAGTCCATGGATTATACGCACTTTTCTCACCCTTCCACCTTTGCTAGCCTCTCTAATACCGCACACCTTTCGCCAGTATCATACACCCACCATATACCTTCCTCAAAACGGCCACCATACCTACCTATTATGGCATTTCCATAGCCATTCTGAGATATATTTCCATGCAACTTTCCACCGTTCCGTTTATTATGACACACTAAATCATTGTCATATTGCTTAGCATGATCATGTAGTTGACATCGTATTTGTGGCAAAGCCACCATTCATAATTCTTTCATACGTGTCACTCTTGATTCATTGCATATCCCGGTACACCGCCGGAGGCATTCATATAGAGTCATATTTTGTTCTAAGTATCGAGTTGTAATTGTTGAGTTGTAAGAAAAATAAAAGTGTGATGATCATCATTATTAGAACATTGTTCGAGTGAGGAAAGGATGATGGAGACTATGATTCCCCCACAAGTCGGGATGTGACTCCGGACGAAAAAAAAGAGGCCATAAAAAAAGAGAAAAGGCCCAAATAAAAAAAGAAAAAATGAAATGAGAGAAAAATAGAGAAGGGACAATGTTACTATCCTTTTACCGCACTTGTGCTTCAAAGTAGCACCATGATAATCATGATAGAGAGTCTCCTATGTTATCACTTTCATATAATAGTGGGAATTTTTCATTATAGAACTTGGCTTGTATATTCCAATGATGGGCTTCCTCAAAATGCCCTAGGTCTTCATGAGAAAGCAAGTTGGATGCACACCCACTTAGTTTCTTTTGTTGAGCTTTCATATACTTATAGCTCTAGTGCATTCGTTGCATGGCAATCCCTACTCACTCACATTGATATCTATTGATGGGCAGCTCCATAGCCCGTTGATACGCCTAGTTGATGTGAGACTATCTTCTCCCTTTTTGTCTTCCCCACAACCACCATTCTATTCCACTTATAGTGCTATATCCATGGCTCACGCTCATGTATTGCGTGAAGATTGAAAAAGTTTGAGAACACCAAAAGTATGAAACAATTGCTTGGCTTGTCATCGGGGTTGTGCATGATTTAAATATTTTGTGTGGTGAAGATGGAGCGTAGCCAGACTATATGATTTTGTAGGGATAACTTTCTTTGGCCATGCTATTTTGAGAAGACATGATTGCTTTGTTAGTATGCTTGAAGTATTATTATTTTTATGTCAACATTAAACTTTTATCTTGAATCTTTTGGATCTGAATATTCATACCACAATTAAGAAGAATTACATTAAAATTATGCCAAGTAGCACTCCGCATCAAAAATTCTGTTTTTATCATTTACCTACTCGAGGACGAGCAGGAATTAAGCTTGGGGATGCTTGATACATCTCCAACGTATCTATAATTTTTGTTTGCTCCAAGCTATATTATCTACTGTTTTGGACATTATTGGGCTTTATTATCCACTTTTATATTATTTTTGGGACTAACCTATTAACTGGAGGCCCAACCCAGAATTGCTATTTTTTGCCTGTTTTAGGGTTTCGAAGAAAAAGGAATATCAAACAGAGTCCAAACGGAATGAAATGTTCGGGAACGTGATTTTCTCAACGAACAAGACCTAGGAGACTTGGACCCTACGTCAAGACACAAAAGAGGAGGCCACAAGGTAGGGGGGCGCACCTACCCCCCAGGCACGCCCTCCGCCCTCGTGGGCCCCTTGTTGCTCCACCGACGTACTCCTTCCTCCTATATATACCTACGTACCCCCAAACGATCAGATATGGAGCCAAAACCCTAATTCCACCACCACAACTTTTTGTATCCACGAGATCCCATCTTGGGGCCAGTTCCGGAGCTCTGTCGGAGGGGGCATCGATCACGCAGGGCTTCTACATCAACACCATAGCCCCTCCGATGAAGTGTGAGTAGTTCACCTCAGACCTACGGGTCCATAGTTATTAGCTAGATGACTTCTTCTCTCTTTTTGAATCTCAATACAATGTTCTCCCCCTCTCTTGTGGAGATCTATTCGATGTAATCTTCTTTTTGAGGTGTGTTTGTTGAGACCGATGAATTGTGGGTTTATGATCAAGTCTATCTATGAAGAATATTTGAATCTTCTCTGAATTCTTTTATGTATGATTGGTTATCTTTGCAAGTCTCTTCGAATTATCAGTTTGGTTTGGCCTACTAGATTGATCTTTCTTGCAATGGGAGAAGTGCTTAGCTTTGGGTTCAATCTTGCGGTGTCCTTTCCCAGTGACAATAGGGGCAGCAAGGCACGTATTGTATTGTTGCCATCGAGGATAACAAGATGGGGTTTTCATCATATTGCATGCGTTTATCCCTCTACATCATGTCATCTTGCTTAAGGCGTTACTCTGTTTTCATTAACTTAATACTCTAGATGCATGCTGGATAGCGGTCGATAAGTGGAGTAATAGTAGTAGATGCAGGCAGGAGTCGGTCTACTTGTCTCGGACGTGATGCCTATATACATGATTGTACCTAGATATTCTCATAACTATGCTCAATTCTGTCAATTGCTCAATAGTAATTCGTTCACCCACCGTAGAATACCTATGCTCTTAAGAGAAGCCACTAGTGAAACCTATGGCTCCCGGGTCTATCTTCATCATATTAATCTTCCAATACTTAGTTATTTCCTTTGCTTTTTTACTTTGCTTTTATTTTACTTTGCATCTTTACCACAAAAATACAAAAAATATTATCTTATCATATCTATCAGATCTCACTCTCGTAAGTGGCCGTGTAGGGATTGACAACCCCTATTCGCGTTGGTTGCGAGGATTTATTTGTTTTGTGCAGGTACGAGGGACTCGCGCGTAGCCTCCTACTGGATTGATACCTTGGTTCTCAAAAACCGAGGGAAATACTTATGCTACTTTGCTGCATCATCCCTTCCTCTTCAGGGAAAACCAATGCAGTGCTCAAGAGGTAGCAGTTGTGTGCGTACTCCCCAGGATATGATTTACTACTTCTCTGCTAAATATTTCCCCGCTCATAAGAAACAAGATGCTTTAAGGGAAATATATAATTTTGTGCAAATTGAAGAAGATAGTCTCCCACAAGCTTGGGGGAGGCTTCTCCGATTACTTAATGCTTTGCCTGATCATCCTCTCAAGAAAAATGAAATAGTTGATATCTTTTATAATGGACTAACCGATGCTTCCAGAGACCACCTGGATAGTTGTGCTGGTTGTCTTTTCAGAGAAAGAACAGTTGATCAAGCTGAATTGCTATTGAATAATATGTTGACTAATGAAAATAATTGGACACTTCTTGAACCAACTCCTAAGCCAACTCCAAAGAAAAGGGGTATTCTATTTCTCAGTCCTGAAGATATGCAAGAGGCAAAGAAATCTATGAAAGAAAAAGGTATAAAAGCTGAAGATGTTAAGAATTTACCTCCCGTTGAAGAAAAACATGGTCTTAATTCATCACCTATTGAAGAAACACACGGTCTTGATAACCCGACACAGGTAGTAAAGGTAAACTCTCTCTATAGATATGATAAAGCTGAAATCCCTCCTGCTAAGTTTGCTAGCCAATGTTTGGATGAATCTGATAACTCTATGGTTAAGCAAGAAGATTTTAATGTTTATTTTGGTAGACAACTAAAACACAATGCTTATATGATTGAACACTTGGGTGATTATATGGCTAATGTTAAGGGTGAACTTAAACTTATTAGTAAACATGCTTCTATGGTTACCACTCAAGTAGAACAAGTCCTTAAAGCTCAGAATGATTTGCTCAATGAATTAAACAATAAGAATGATAATGCTGTTAGAGTTATGACTAGAGGTGGTAAAATGACTTAGGAACCTTTGTATCCTGAGGGCCATCCTAAGAGAATTTAGCAAGATTCTCAGAGAATTAATATTGATGCACCTAGTCCTTCTAAAAGGAAGAAAAAGAAAAATGATAGGACTTTGCATGCTTCTAGAGAACCTGTTGTAGACACACCTGAGAATCCTAATGATATTTCTATCTCTGATGCTGAAACACAATCTGGTAATGAACATGAACCTGGTGATAATGTTGATGACGATATTCATGTTGATGCTCAACCTAGCAATAATAATGATGTAGAAATTGAACCTGCCGATGATCTTGATAACCCACAATCGAAGAATCAACTTTATGATAAGAGAGACTTTGTTGCTAGGAAGCATGGTAAAGAAAGAGAACCATGGGTTCAAAAACCCATGCCTTTTCCTCCTAAACCATCCAAGAAAAGGGATGATGAGGATTTTGAGCGTTTTGCTGAAATGATTAGACCTATCTTTTTGCGTATGCGTATGACTGATATGCTTAAAATGAATCCTTATGCTAAGTATATGAAGGATATTGTTACAAATAAGACAAAGATACCGGAAGCTGAAATTTCCACCATGCTTGCTAATTATACTTTTAAGGGTGGAATACCAAAGAAACTTGGAGATCCAGGAGTACCAACTATATCATGCTCCATTAAAACAAACTATGTTAAAACTGCCTTATGTGATCTTGGAGCCGGCGTTAGTGTTGTGACTCTCTCTTTATATTGTAGACTTGATTTGAATAAGTTGACACCTACTGAAACATCTTTGCAAATGGCTGACAAATCAACTGCTATACCTGTCGGTATTTGTCAGGATGTGCCTGTTGTGGTTGCAAACATTAATATTTTAACGGACTTTATTATTCTTGATATTCCTGAGGACGATATTATGTCTATTATTCTTGGAAAACCATTTTTGAATACTGCAGGGGCTGTTATTGATTGCACCAACGACAATGTCACTATTCATGTTAATGGTAATGAGCATACGGTACATGATACTTCTCCAACGTATCTACAATTTTTGATTGCTCCATGCTATATTATCTACTATTTTGGGCAATATTGGGCTTTATTATCCACTTTTATATTATTTTTGGGACTAACCTATTAACCGGAGGCCCAACCCAGATTTGCTGTTTTATGCCTATTTCAGTGTTTTGAAGAAAAGGAATATCAGACGGAGTCGAAACGGAACGAAATCAACTGGAGAAGTTATTTTTGGAAGGAAACACACCTGATGGACTTGGACCCCACGTCAGAAGATAAGGGAGCTGCCCACGAGGGTGGGGGGCGCGCCCACCCCCCTAGGGCGCGCCCCCCTGCCTCGTGGGGCCACCGTGGCTCCCTTGACGTGCTTCTTCTGCCTATATAACTCCATATACCCTAAAACTTCCAAAACGCAACATAGATTGGGAGTTCCGCCGCCAGAAGCCTCCGTAGCCACCAAAAACCAATCTAGACCCGTTCCGGCACCCTGCCGGACGGGGCAATCCTTCTCCGGTGGCCATCTTCATCATCCTGGTGCTCTCCATGACGAGGAGGGAGTAGTTCTCCCTCGGGGCTAAGGGTATGTACCAGTAGCTATGTGTTTGATCTCTCTCTCTCGTGTTCTTGATTTGGCACGATCTTGATGTATCGCGAGCTTTGCTATTATAGTTGGATCTTATGTTTCTCCTACCCCTCTTCTCTCTTGTAATGAATTGAGTTTCCCCTTTGAAGTAATCTTATCGGATTGAGTCTTTAAAGATTTGAGAACACTTGATGTATGTCTTGCCGTGGATATCTGTGGTGACAATGGGATATCGCATGCCACTTGATGTATGTTAAGGTGACCAACTTGCGGGTTCCGCCCATGAACCTATGCATAGGGGTTGGCCCACGTTTTCGCCGTGATTCTCCAGTAGAACTTTGGGGCACTCTTTGAGGTCCTTTGTGTTGGTTGAATAGATGAATCTGAGATTGTGTGATGCATATCGTATAATCATACCCACAGATACTTGAGGTGACATTGGAGTATCTAGGTGACATTAGGGTTTTGGTTGATTTGTGTCTTAAGGTGTTATTCTAGTACGAACTCTAGGGCTGTTTGTGACACTTATAGGAATAGCCCAACGGATTGATTGGAAAGAATAACTTTGAGGTGGTTTCGTACCCTACCATAATCTCTTCGTTCGTTCTCCGCTATTAGTGACTTTGGAGTGACTCTTTGTTGCATGTTGAGGGATAGTTTTATGATCCAATTATGTTAGTATTGTTGAGGGAACTTACACCAGCGAAAGTATGAACCCTAGGACTTGTTTCAACGCATTGCAATACCATTTACGCTCACTTTTATCATTCGTTACCTTGCTGTTTTTATAATTTCAGATTACAAATACCTTTATCTACTATCCATATACCACTTGTATCACCATCTCTTCGCCGAACTAGTGCACCTATACAATTTACCATTGTATTGGGTGTGTTGGGGACACAAGAGACTCTTTGTTATTTGGTTGCAGGGTTGCTTGAGAGAGACCATCTTCATCCTACGCCTCCTACGGATTGATAAACCTTAGGTCATCCACTTGAGGGAAATTTGCTACTGTCCTACAAACCTCTGCACTTGGAGGCCCAACAACGTCTACAAGAAGAAGGTTGTGTAGTAGACATCAAGCTCTTTTCTGGCGCCGTTGCCGGGAAGGTGAGTGCTTGAAGGTATATCTTTAGATCTTCCAATCGAGTCTTTTAGTGTAGCGACCTGACCCGAATGGATCACGTCTACTGTGCTACGGTGTCATCCCTGGATCAGTAATGCTGACACCACACAGTACATCGAGGTTTTATAGCAGAGTTGCAATCACACACTTATTACATCGATGGCTCAAAAAAGAACTTATTACAATAAATATGGCTTAAGGCCATATTTTAAAGATAACAGCGGAAGACTTGGAAGATAAATGGGTCCATCAACTCCAGCGGCATCACTGAGTATAGAACCACGACCTAAAACACCTCAATCGTCGTCTGAAAAGTCTGCAACATTAACATTGCAGCCCAAAAACGGGTCAGCACATGGAATATGCTGGCAAAGTAACACATAGAGAGTAATGGAATGAAACAGCTATACTATATGCATATATGGCTGGTGGAAAGCTCTATGGTTACAGTTTTGCGTAAAGCCAATTTTTCCCTACTACAAAGGAATAAATTTTATTTACTATCATGGTGGTTGTGAAACATTGAGAATGGTTGACAGCATTCTCAATCCCAATTAAAAGTAATTAAAACCCAATAACATTAATTAGAAGTAACATGTTGAGATTCACAATGATATTCAAGTACTAGATACTCAAGTTGTCCATAACCGGGGACACGGCTAATCATGATTAGTTTGTTACTCTGCAGAGGTTGCGCACTTTTCCCCACATGACTCGATCGCCTCCGTTTGTTTTCTCGCACTACATGGTGTTTGAGAAACGGATGACCGAGACATAGTCTTTCAGAAGCACTAGCACCTTACATGTGGGGTAGACCGGTACACCTACATCCCCTACATCTGCTAGTCCACCCCGTAATAGTTCGCACAACTTAGTCAACTATGCCAGAGCCCATAGTAGCATGTGGCTGCACACGGAAGTTTCTAGCATGAATTATCTTATGATCCCTTTGAGCCTGGGTGGCGGTCCAAAAAAAACAGGCAAGTCCTGATAGACATCAGGTGCCTCAATCCACCCAGATGTGTGTTTAAGTTGCCACCTTAGATAAACCATTAAAATTATCAATCTCACATCTGTCATGGATATCACTCACCCAATCCACGTCTACTAGCATAGCATGGCATAATAAGTAAACGTAGAAGTAACTCCCAAAGTTTCATAATAATATAGGTACTAGGTACTACCTCATCTACTTCCCATCCCACAATTTAATTAGATCCTAATCATGCAATGTGTGAGGATTGATCTAATGCAATAAAACATGGGTTGTAGAAAAGGTATGATCAAAGTGTTACTTGCCTTGCTGATGATCCGCGAGTCCTAGGGTTTCGAAGTAACAAGCGGCGCAATCCGGGTAATCTATCACAGACAAACAACAAGCATAAAATAAGTACTCATCTAATGCACAGGTAAAACTTGAACAAGAGAACGAACCAGGTAGTTCAACTTAAGAACTCCGGTTGCAAAGAAAGAACGAAAAACAAACGGCGGAAGAAAACAACTCGGTTCTAGCAAGTTGAATCTAGGTCAAAATTTTACTGTAACAAAAGCTTGTTCAAGTTGATTAGACGGAACGGCGGTTTCGAGACGAAACTCCAGGCGCTTGAATCACCTGATTCCGATAAACGAGCGAAAAGATAGACTAGGAAGAAGATCGGATCTGAGATCGCGATCGCGGAATAAATCCGACGAAAAGAAAAAGAAGAACGGTTAAACGAACGGACGTCGTTAACCTAGAAGAATTCGGTGATCACGTTCGTTAGGACGAACGGTCCGGCGAACGGTCCAAAGGCAACTAAATCAGAGAAGAAAACGAATCCGATCTAGGGTTTCGGAGAAGAAAACCGATCGAAAAACCGATCTAGAAAACCGGAACGGTTTAGAGAAGAAAAGAATCGGAACGATTAGAAGAAAACGATCCGAGAAAAAGAATAGATGTAGCGTGGGGCAACCTTGGCGAGGTCTCCGGTGAGGGGCTCCGGCGGCGTCGGCGTAGGGCGGCGGCGTGGGCAAGGTGCGGCGGCGGCGCGGGTGTGGGGCGGCGGCGGCGGTGACGCAGGGCGCGGTGTGATGCGGCTTGGCGGCGGTAAGGCGCGGTGTGGAGGAGAGCTTTGATTTGATGTGTTTAGAGGGGGGGGTGCTTGGGTATTTATATTGGGGAGGGGAGGGGTTTACTTGGGGTAGAGGACAAGGAATTAGAATAGGAGTAGGAAAGATCTAGAAAATAAACGGAGTAGGACTAAAGAAAACAAAATAAGGAAAAGGGGACAAGGGGGCGCCCTAGAATCCTAAAAGGATTCGGTCCTAGCAAGAGGCGGCAGCGGCCGACCGGCTCCTGGCTCGGCGCCTGGCGCCTGGGAGCGCGGCGGTAGGTGGCTTGGCTTGGGCCTTTGGCCCAAGGCGCTGCTCAAATTTTTTTTAAATAGTTTCCTCGCGCAGAAAAAAAAACAAAAAGGGATCTAAACGAACTCCGAAAAATCTAAAGTAAATTTTCCCCGACTCCTAAAAATGAGCCGAACAAAATGAACTTTTCTCCGGACCTAAAATGCAATTTTTGAAAACGCGCATTTTTCCCTATCCGAATAAAATGCAAATAAACACCGGAAAGCAAAATTGATCTATTTATTATATCTTCATTTTTCCTAAATTTGGGAAAGTCATATTATTCCCTCTCTCATATATTTTGACACCGGAAAAATTATTGAAGATAAAATAAATAAATCAAATGATCCTATTTTCAAAATTCGAGAGAACTCTCAAATATGAAAATAACGAAATCTCCAACTCTCTCCGAGGGTCCTTGAGTTGCGTGAAATTTCTAGGATCAACCAAAATGCAAGAAAATATGATATGCATATGATCTAGTGTATAACATTCCAAATTGAAAATTTGGGATGTTACAAACCTACCCCCCTTAAGATGAATCTCGCCCTCGAGATTCGGGTTGGCTAGAAAATAGGTGAGGGTGGTCTTTGAGCAAATCTTCTTCTCTCTCCCAGGTGGCTTCATCTTCTGAGTGGTGGTTCCACTGAACTTTGCAAAACTTGATAACCTTGCTGCGAGTAACTCTACTGGCAACATCGAGAATCTTGACTGGCTTCTCCTCATATGTTAGGTCATCCTTTAACTGAATCGCTTCTAATGGCACTGTATCTCTTAGCGGTACCTCCGCCATCTCGGCGTGACATTTCTTCAGCTGAGAAACATGGAATACATCATGAACTCCTGACAGTCCTTCTGGTAGTTCCAACTTATAAGCGACTTCTCCCATACGTTTCACGATCTTAAACGGTCCAACGAAACGCGATGCTAACTTTCCCTTAACTCCAAAGCGCTTAACTCCTCGAAGTGGGGATACTCGAAGGTAAAACTCTGTCTCCGGTTCCGTAAACTGTCTCCTTGCGTTTAGAATCTGCATAGCTCTTCTGCCTGGACTGGGCTACATTGAGCCTATCGCGAATCAACTTAACCTTCCGTTCAGACTCCTTAATCAAATCTTGTCCAAAGAATTGACGGTCTCCAACTTCGTTCCATGATAACGGTGTCCTGCACCTCCTTCCATATAAAGCTTCGAAAGGGGCCATCTTCAAACTGGTTTGGTAACTGTTGTTATAAGAAAACTCCGCATACGGTAAGTTTTCGTCCCAACTTGATCCATAATCTAGTGCACAAGCTCTCAGCATATCTTCCAAAATTTGATTGACTCTCTCGGTCTGTCCATCTGTCTGCGGATGAAAAGCTGTGCTGAACTCTAGTCTGGTTCCTAAAGTTTCATGCAACTGATTCCAAAACTTTGAGGTAAATTGGGTTCCTCTATCTGATACGATACTCCTCGGAACTCCATGCAAACAAACGATTCTAGTCATGTATATCTTTGCCAACTTAGCACTGGTGTAAGTGGTCTTAACTGGAATGAAATGTGCTACCTTCGTCAAACGATCAACTACTACCCATATCGAGTCATATCCGGCTTTTGTCCTGGGTAGCCCTGTGATAAAATCCATGCCTATCTTATCCCACTTCCATTCGGGTATTGGCAATGGTTGTAACAATCCTGCTGGCTTCTGATGTTCTGCTTTTACTCTCTAACATACGTCACAAACTGCTACATACGCTGCAATATCCTTCTTCATTCCGGTCCACCAGAATGTTTCCTTCAAATCCAAATACATCTTGGTATTCCCTGGGTGAATCGAATATGGTGAATTATGTGCCTCCTGCAAAATCAACTTCCTGATCTCCGGGTCATTGGGCACATAAACACGCTCCTCAAACCATAAGGTATCGTGCTCATCCTCACGAAATCCCTTTGCTTTTACTTTGCTAAGTCTCTCCTTTATAGCAGCAATCTCCTTGTCAGATTTCTGAGCTTCTCTGATCTTATCCATCAATGTTGACTGAATCTCCAATGCTGCTACATAGCCTTTCGGAACTATCTCTAAGCTTAGTTCACGAAGGTTTTCTGCTAACTCCTTTGGTATTTTCCCCGTCATTATCGTATTGACATGGCTCTTGCAGCTCAATGCGTCAGCTACTACATTAGCCTTTCCGGGATGGTAATGCAATCTCATGTCATAATCCTTGATGAGCTCCAACCATCTCCTCTGTCGGAGGTTCAACTCCTTCTGAGTGAAAATGTACTTCAAACTCTTATGATCCATGTACACCTCACAATGATTTCCAATGAGGAAATGTCTCCACGTCTTCAATGCATGCACTACGGCTGCTAACTCCAAATCATGCGTGGCATAATTCAACTCATGAGGCTTCAGTTGTCGTGATGCATACGAAACAACTCTCCCTTCCTGCATAAGCACTGCTCCAAATCCTCGACGTGAAGCGTCGCAATACACCTCATAATCCTTGGTCTGATCTGGCAAAATCAATACCGGTGAGGTAACCAATCGTTTCTTCAACTCCTGGAAACTAGCCTCACACTCCTCAGTCCATTTGAACTTAGTATCCTTCTTCAACAATTCAGTCATAGGCTTTGCAATCTTTGAAAAGTTCTCAATGAATCTCCGGTAGTATCCTGCGAGTCCAAGAAAACTCCGGATCTCTCCAACTGTTGTTGGTGCTTCCCATTCGGTTACGGTCTCAACCTTTGTGGGGTCAACTGCTATACCTTCTCCGGATATAACGTGTCCGAGGAATCCAACTTTCTTCAACCAAAACTCACATTTGCTGAATTTGGCATATAACTGATGTTCCCTTAATTTCTCCAAAACCAAACGCAAATGTTCCTTATGCTCCTCTTCATTCTTTGAATAAACCAAAATGTCATCGATGAACACTACGACGAACTTATCCAAAAACTCCATAAACACTTTGTTCATCAGGTTCATAAAATAGGCAGGTGCGTTAGTCAATCCAAATGACATAACGGTATACTCATACAGTCCATATCTTGTGGTGAATGCTGTCTTAGGTATGTCCTGCTCTCGAATCTTCAACTGATGGTACCCTGATCGCAAATCGATCTTGGAAAACACTTTAGCTCAAACAGATCGTTGATCATTGGCAGTGGGTACTTGTTCTTGATGGTTACTTCATTCAATCCCCGATAATCTACAACCATCCTTAATGATCCATCCTTCTTTTCCACTAGAAGTACGGGTGATCCCCAAGGTGACGAACTTGGGCGAATGTAACCTTTATCCAATAACTCCTTAATCTGATTCTTAATTTCCACCAAATCCTTTGCTGGCATCCGGTACGGTCGCTTCGATATTGGGCCTGTACCTGGCAATAACTCAATCAAAAACTCAATGTCTCTATCCGGTGGCATGCCTGGTAATTCCTCAGGAAATACATCAGGAAAATCCTTTACCACTGGTACTTCCTCCTGCACAACTCTTGATAAGCAATTCACTTGTGTCCTGTTTGGCACATGCCGGGATACATACTTGATCCTTCTTCCTTCTGGTGTGGTAAGCAAAATTGTCTTACTGGCGCAATCGATGTTTCCTCCATACATCGACAGCCAATCCATACCAAGAATCACATCCAGACCTTGGGATTCCAGAATAATTAAATCCGTTCGGAATACATGCCTTCCTATACTCAATGGTACTTGAAAACATCCTTGTTTGGCCATGTATTCTGCTCCTGGCGAGCTTACTAGCATAGGTGTTTTAAGAATCCTAGTGGGCAGGCTATACTTTTCCACAAATCCCCTTGATATGTATGAATGCGATGCACCAGTATCAAAAGAACGAGTGCAGTAAATGACTTAACCAAAAACTTACCGATTACTGCATCGGGCTGATCTTCAATCTCCTCCACATTAACGTGGTTCACCTGTCCCCTATTGAAAGGGTTCGGCTTATTCCCAGAGCTTCCATTGCCATTTCCATTCTGGCCTTCAGGACAATCATTGGCATAATGTCCGGTCTTCGAACACTTGAAACAGGTGACTTGACTCAGGTCTCTCTTGGTTGGGGTTGATGGGGTTGTTCGGTTCTGGCCCTTGCTTCCTCCATTCCCATTTCCATTCTTGTGGCCATTATGGTTGTGAGAGCTACCTCCTCCATGGGTGTGCTGAAACTTAAATCCCGATTTAGGGGTAAAACGGGGCTTCTGCTGGGCTCCAGAGTTATACTTCCCCTGTCCATACTTCCTCTTACGGTTCTCAATCTGCTGTTGCTTCCCTTCAATCATGATGGCACGATCTACCAACTCCTGGTAGTTGTTGAAATTTGCTACCATCAACTGCATGCTTAGTTCATCATTCAATCCTTCCAGAAACTTCTCCTGCTTGGCTGCATCCGTAGCAACGTCATCTGGGGCATAACGGGCTAGCTTACTAAACTCTTCCACATACTGGCCAACAGTCCTTCCTCCTTGGCGTAAGTTGCGAAACTCACGCTTCTTTATGGCCATAGCTCCTGCTGAAACATGGGCAGTGCAGAAAGCTTGCTGAAACTGATCCCATGTGACAGTGTCAACTGGGTAAGTGGCTGTGAAATTCTCCTACCATGTTGCCGCGGGTCCGTCAAGCTGGTGTGCGGCAAACTTCACTTTCTCACCATCCGTGCATCCTGCAGTGGTCAACTCCCTTCCTATCTTGCGGAGCCAATCGTCTGCTACTATTGGCTCGGTGCTACTGGAAAACACGGCGGATTCAGCCTAAGGAAACGGGCTAAGTGGTCAACAGGTGGTGGTGGTGGTGGGTTGTTGTTGTTCTGCTGATTCTGAACTAACATTTGCATCAATTGATTCTGCTGCTGGATCAACTGAGTGAGCTCCGGTGGAAATCCATTGTCACGTCTCGGAGGCATATGAGGGTTTAGAAAATACGAGAATTAAGAATAGAGGGGGTCTAAAGGGAAAACACTACCCATATGCACATGAGGCAAAAGCACACAATTCACTTCAATCAATCAAACAAGGGCTTACAAACGGTCTAACTATCGCAAAAGTGCTCGACTATAATGTGTTTACATGGGGAAATACTACTACTATCTGGTGGTCATCTAGAAATTTGAACCGGTGGAAGACTCCATGATATCTACTCCAGCTTCGTCTTCAAAGTCGGGTTCACTTGGATCCGAATCGGTGTCGTCGATGATGATGTAGTTGTCCGGACATGCGACGTACTCGTCGTCCTCCTGGGATGCTAACTTGCTCTTGAGTTCTTCAATCTCCTGCTTAAGATCGCAATTGTGCCTTGCTAGAGCTACGATCTCGTCCATGTAGTCCTTGCGTGTAGACTTCAGTTCTCCTTCTAGCTCGATGATCCTTGCCTTCGCATTCTTCAACTCTACCATATCATTGCACATCTGGTTCTCATGGCGTCGAATGTGCTGGTTTAACTCCTGGATGAAAGATGCAATGGATCTATCCTTCTTGGTGCTGACTAACTCCCATTGTTCATCACGGCGTCCGCAAATCTGGTAGATAGTGTCCTTGAGGTCTTCTTGATAAACTTCTCCAATGCGTCCTATGGTGATATGAGCTGCCATGCTCCTTCCTAGACTCCAGGTTGGTGCATTGAAAACACTATCTATGGGCTTCGTGATTGGCGCGAATGTTCTTCCCGGAACGTGAGCTTGAATCTTCCAGCGCTCCTCTTCAGGCAGAGTGGCGTTGAAGGTTCCCGTGAAGCTTGGTAATCCAATGTTCAGGTACTTGGTGACTTCCTTCAGGTGAAATCCAAATGGTGTGCCTTCATCCGGTTGAGCGTACTTAATCTTCGCATGCGTCATCCTAAAAGAGTAGAAAAGATGAGGAGTTAGAAAATGAGAAGAGAAGGGTGATCTATGGCTTTAATTTAGTGGTCGTGTCCTACAGTCAGCGTGTGCTCTGATACCATCTCTGTAGTGACCTGACCCGAATGGATCACGTCTACTGTGCTACGGTGTCATCCCTGGATCAGTAATGCTGACACCACACAGTACATCGAGGTTTTATAGCAGAGTTGCAATCACACACTTATTACATCGATGGCTCAAAAAAGAACTTATTACAATAAATATGGCTTAAGGCCATATTTTAAAGATAACAGCGGAAGACTTGGAAGATAAATGGGTCCATCAACTCCAGCGGCATCACTGAGTATAGAACCACGACCTAAAACACCTCAATCGTCGTCTGAAAAGTCTGCAACATTAACGTTGCAGCCCGAAAACGGGTCAGCACATGGAATATGCTGGCAAAGTAACACATAGAGAGTAATGGAATGAAACAGCTATACTATATGCATATATGGCTGGTGGAAAGCTCTATGGTTACAGTTTTGCGTAAAGCCAATTTTTCCCTACTACAAAGGAATAAATTTTATTTACTATCATGGTGGTTGTGAAACATTGAGAATGGTTGACAGCATTCTCAATCCCAATTAAAAGTAATTAAAACCCAATAACATTAATTAGAAGTAACATGTTGAGATTCACAATGATATTCAAGTACTAGATACTCAAATTGTCCATAACCGGGGACACGGCTAATCATGATTAGTTTGTTACTCTGCAGAGGTTGCGCACTTTTCCCCACATGACTCGATCGCCTCAGTTTGTTTTCTCGCACTACATGGTGTTTGAGAAACGGATGACCGAGACATAGTCTTTCAGAAGCACTAGCACCTTACATGTGGGGTAGACCGGTACACCTACATCCCCTACATCTGCTAGTCCACCCCGTAAGAGTTCGCACAACTTAGTCAACTATGCAGAGCCCATAGTAGCATGTGGCTGCACACGGAAGTTTCTAGCATGAATTATCTTATGATCCCTTTGAGCCTGGGTGGCGGTCCAAAAAAAACAGGCAAGTCCTGATAGACATCAGGTGCCTCAATCCACCCAGATGTGTGTTTAAGTTGCCACCTTAGATAAACCATTAAAATTATCAATCTCACATCTGTCATGGATATCACTCACCCAATCCACGTCTACTAGCATAGCATGGCATAATAAGTAAACATAGAAGTAACTCCCAAAGGTTTCATAATAATACAGGTAATAGGTACTACCTCATCTACTTCCCATCCCACAATTTAATTAGATCCTAATCATGCAATGTGTGAGGATTGATTTAATGCAATAAAACATGGGTTGTAGAAAAGGTATGATCAAAGTGTTACTTGCCTTGCTGATGATCCGCGAGTCCTAGGGTTTCGAAGTAACAAGCGGCGCAATCCGGGTAATCTATTGCAGACAAACAACAAGCATAAAATAAGTACTCATCTAATGCACAGGTAAAACTCGAACAAGAGAACGAACCAGGTAGTTCAACTAAAGAACTCCGGTTGCAAAGCAAGAACGAAAAACAAACGGTGGAAGAAAACAACTCGGTTCTAGTAAGTTGAATCTAGGTCAAAATTTTACTGTAACAAAAGCTTGTTCAAGTTGATTAGACGGAACGGCGGTTTCGAGACGAAACTATAGGCGCTTGAATCACCTGATTCCGATAAACGAGCGAAAAGATAGACTAGGAAGAAGATCGGATCTGAGATCGCGATCGCGGAATAAATCCGACAAAAAGAAAAAGAAGAACGGTTAAACGAACGGACGTCGTTAACCTAGAAGAATCCAGTGATCACGTTCATTAGGACGAACGGTCCGGCGAACGGTCCAAAGGCAACTAAATCGGAGAAGAAAACGAATCCGATCTAGGGTTTCGGAGAAGAAAACCGATCGAAAAACCGATCTAGAAAACCGGAACGGTTTAGAGAAGAAAAGAATCGGAACGATTAGAAGAAAACGATCCGAGAAAAAGAATAGATGTAGCGCGGGGCAACCTTGGCGAGGTCTCCGGTGAGGGGCTCCGGCGGCGTCGGCGTAGGGCGGCGGCGTGGGCAAGGTGCGGCGGCGGCGCGGGTGTGGGGCGGCGGCGGCGGTGACGCAGGGCGCGGTGTGATGCGGCTTGGCGGCGGTAAGGCGCGGTGTGGAGGAGAGCTTTGATTTGATGTGTTTAGAGGGGGGGTGCTTGGGTATTTATATTGGGGAGGGGAGGGGTTTACTTGGGGTAGAGGACAAGGAATTAGAATAGGAGTAGGAAAGATCTAGAAAATAAACGGAGTAGGACTAAAGAAAACAAAATAAGGAAAAGGGGACAAGGGGGCGCCCTAGAATCCTAAAAGGATTCGGTCCTAGCAAGAGGCGGCGGCGGCCGACCGGCTCCTAGCTCGGCGCCTGGCGCCTGGGAGCGCGGCGGTAGGTGGCTTGGCTTGGGCCTTTGGCCCAAGGCGCTGCTCAAATTTTTTTTTTTAAATAGTTTCCTCGTGCAGAAAAAAAAACAAAAAGGGATCTAAACGAACTCCGAAAAATCTAAAGTAAATTTTCCCCGACTCCTAAAAATGAGCCGAACAAAATGAACTTTTCTCCGGACCTAAAATGCAATTTTTGAAAACGCGCATTTTTCCCTATCCGAATAAAATGCAAATAAACACCGGAAAGCAAAATTGATCTATTTATTATATCTTCATTTTTCCTAAATTTGGGAAAGTCATATTATTCCCTCTCTCATATATTTTGACACCGGAAAAATTATTGAAGATAAAATAAATAAATCAAATGATCCTATTTTCAAAATTCGAGAGAACTCTCAAATATGAAAATAACGAAATCTCCAACTCTCTCCGAGGGTCCTTGAGTTGCGTGAAATTTCTAGGATCAACCAAAATGGAAGAAAATATGATATGCATATGATCTAGTGTATAACATTCCAAATTGAAAATTTGGGATGTTACATTTAGTTTCTTGTTTTATCACTAGTTTAGTTTATAAAAGAAAACTACAAAAAATGGAATTAAGTTTGTCTCATACGCTTCACCTTTTTAATATTTTTCGTGAGTATGATGGAAAGGATAATTGTGCTCAAGTGCTAGAAGAAGAAATCTATAAAATGTTTGGCACTAAATATTTGAATGATAAGCATGATTGCAATGTTGTTAGTACGAATTCTTTGAATATCCATGATGCTAATGATGATTGCACTAGTTATGATGAAAATGCCTCCTATAAACATGTCAATTTTTATGGAGTAGACTGGGTTTACAAGTACACAGCAAATAGGGAAGGTAGATATTGCAAGAGGCATAAGTACTTAGAAACCAAATTGTTGCAAGAAGAGCTAGATGAATGTGCTGAAAAATTCAATATTTTTCGTGCCCCTTATGAACTTTGCAATGAACATGGTCATTTAAAGCTCCAATGCTATTTGTTTCATGATCAAGTCGTGTCCAAACATTGTGATAATTTGATTACCCTTGAGCATCATAAAGAGCTTAGCCTTCTTTTGGGTTATGAAGAAATGAAATGTATAATTGAGGGTATTCCAAAGTTTAATCTTGATAAAGTTCTTCATTTTGATCTAGAAATGATTTATATGTATTGTGCGGTGAATTGCATTGAAAATCCTTATATTTCCAATTACATAAAGAAAAGAAAACAAATAGAAGATGAAGAGAATACTAATGAAAGGGAAGAGACTTCCCAATACCCTCCTATTATTTCTTATGATGAATCAGGTAACGAGGAGGAGCCTCCTATTCAACCAATCTCATTAATAAGGAGCTCCAAAAAGGGGATTGAACCCACACATGATGTGGTGAAGAAGAAGAAAAGAAAAAGGAAGAGAGGTAAAAAGGTATCTCTCCCAAATAAAGTTGCTCCTATTATTGTTGTGCCTCATGAAAATGATACACTTGATGATGATCTCGTTATGCCTATTGCTTTTTGTTATGATTATGATTGGGAAGATAATGATACTTCTTATGATCTTGAAAATCTTTTTGGTACTTGCTTGGAAGACTATAATAATTGCTATACTATTGGTGTTATCCATGTTATTAATGATGAGAGTGATTATGCTTATGATACGAAAAGGCCCAAGCTTGGGGAAGCTATGGTTGATGAGGATGACATATTTGAGAATATATTTTCTGCAATTAATGTTTGTCCCAAGCTTGGGGATGCTATGTTTAATAATGATGATATTTTTAGCCTTCCATGTTTTGATATGCAAAGTGATTATGATGAGAGCAAAGTTGCTACTTATGATGATTATTGTGATAAAACTTATGCTATAAAGAGTAGTGATGATTATATTTATAAAACTTGTCATGATTATGAGTGCCCTTTCTATGAACATTACTCCTTTAACGTGGAAACAATTTATAGTATTCAAGTCTCTTATGATACTCCCACTATTCCGAATGAGAAGAATTTTGCTTATGTGGAGAGTAGTAAATTGTCTATGCTTGTAGATCATGAAAAGAATGCTTTAGGTGCTGGTTATATTGTTAAATTCATTCATGATGCTACTGAAAATTATTATGAGGGAGGAATATATGCTTGTAGGAGTTGCAATAATATCAAGTTTCCTCTCTATGTGCTTAAAGTTTTGAAGTTATGCGTGTTCTACCTTCCTATGCAAGTTGATTATTGCTCCCATAAGTTGTTTGCTCACAAAATCCCTATGCATAGGAAGTATGTTAGACTTAAATGTGCTAGTCATATTCTTAATGATGCTCTCTTTATGTTTCAATTCTTATCTTTTATATGAGCATCATTGAAACCATCATGCCTAGCTAGGGGCGTTAAACGATAGCGCTTGTTGGGAGGCAACCCAATTTTATTTTTATTCCTTGATTTTCGCTCCTGTTTAGTAATAAATAATTCATCTAGACTATGCTTAGATGTGGTTTTATGCTTTTAATTAGTGTTTGTGCCAAGTAGAACCTTTTTGAAGACTTGGGGAAAGTCTTGTTGATCATGCTGTCAAAAACAGAAACTTTAGCGCTCATGAGAATTGCTGCCATTTTTATTTGGAGAGTGCTATTTAGCTAATTCATTTTGAAGATGATTAATAGATAAATTCCTCAGGTCCAGAAATTTATTTGAGAATTTTATGAGTTCCAGAAGTATATGTTTGATCCAGATTACTACAGACTGTTCTGTTTTTGACAGATTCTGTTTTTCATGTGTTGTTTACTTATTTTGATGAATCTATGGCTAGTAAAATAGTTTATAAACCATAGAGAAGTTGTAATACAGTAGGTTTAACACCAATATAAATAAAGAATGAGTTCATTACAGTACCTTGAAGTGGTGATTTATTTTCTTATACTAACGGAGCTTACGAGTTTTCTGTTAAGTTTTGTGTTGTGAAGTTTTCAAGTTTTGGGTAAGGATTCGATGGACCATGGAATAAGGAGTGGCAAGAGCCTAAGATTGGGGATGCCCAAGGCACCCCAAGGTAATATTCAAGGACAACCAAGAGCCTAAGCTTGGGGATGCCCCGAAGGCATCCCCTCTTTCGTCTTCGTTCATCTGTAACTTTACTTGGAGCTATATTTTTATTTACCACATGATATGTGTTTTGCTTGGAGCGTCAATTTATTTTGTTAGGCTTTGCTTGCTGTTTGAGTGAAATACCAAGATCTGAAATTATTAAATGTTAGAGAGTCTTCACATAGTTGCATAATTATTCAACTACTCATTGATCTTCACTTATATCCTTCAGAGTAGTTTGTCATTTGCTCTAGTGCTTCACTTATATCTTTTAGAGCATGGTGGTAGTTTTATTTTGAATAAATAGATGAACTCTCATGCTTCACTTAGATTATTTTGAGAGTCTTAATAGCATGGTAATTTGCTTAAAATCCTAATATGCTAGGTATTCAAGAATAATAAAATTCTCTTATGAGTGTGTCGAATACTAACAGAAGTTTGATACTTGATAATTGTTTTGAGATATGGAGATGGTGATATTAGAGTCATGCTAGTTGAGTGGTTATGAATTTGAGAAATACTTGTGTTAAAGTTTGTGATTCCCGTAGCATGCATGTATGGTGAACCGTTATGTGACGAAGTCGGAGCATGATTTATTTATTGATTGTCTTCCTTATGAGTGGCGGTCAGGGACGAGCGATGGTCGTCTTTTCCAACCAATCTACCCCCCTAGGAGCATGCGCGTAGTACTTTGTTTCGATAACTCATTGATTTTTTCAATAAGTATGTGAGTTCTTTATGACTAATGTTGAGTCCATGGATTATACGCACTCTCACCCTTCCACCATTGCTAGCCTCTCTAGTACCGCGCAACTTTCGCCAGTACCATAAACCCACCATATACCTTCCTCAAAAGAGCCACCATACCTACCTATTATGGCATTTCCATAGCCATCCCGAGATATATTGCCATGCAACTTTCCACCATCCAGTTTATCATGACACATTCATGATTGTCATATTGCTTATCATGATCATGTAGTTGACATCGTATTTGTGGCAAAGCCACCGTTCATAATTCTTTCATACATGTCACTCTTGATTCATTGCACATCCCGGTACACCGCCGGAGGCATTCATATAGAGTCATACTTTGTTCTAGTATCGAGTTGTAATCATTGAGTTGTAAATAAATAGAAGTGTGATGATCATCATTCAATAGAGCATGGTCCCAAAAAAAGAAAGGCCAAAAAAATAAAAAAAATAAAGGCCAAATAAAAAATAAAAAATAATAAAAGGGACAATGATACTATCTTTTTACCACACTTGTGCTTCAAAGTAGCACCATGATCTTCATGATAGAGAGTCTCCTATGTTGTCACTTTCATATACTAGTGGGAATCTTTCATTATAGAACTTGGCTTGTATATTCCAATGATGGGCTTCCTCAAAATGCCCTAGGTCTTCGTGAGCAAGCGAGTTGGATGCACACCCACTAGTTTCTTTTGTTGAGATTTCATATACTTATAGCTCTAGTGCATCCGTTGCATCGCAATCCCTACTCACTCACATTGATATCTATTGATGGGCATCTCCATAGCCCGTTGATACACCTAGTTGATGTGAGACTATCTTCTCCCTTTTATCCTCTCCACAACCACCATTCTATTCCACCTATAGTGCTATGTCCATGGCTCACGCTCATGTATTGCGTGAAGATTGAAAAAGTTTGAGAACATTAAAAGTATGAAACAATTGCTTGGCTTGTCATCGGGGTTGTGCATGATTTAAATATTTTGTGTGGTGAAGATGGAGCATAGCCAGACTATATGATTTTGTAGGGATAGCTCTCTTTGGCCATGTTATTTTGAGAAGACATGATTGCTTAGTCAGTATGCTTGAAGTATTATTGTTTTTATGTCAATATTAAACTTTTGTCTTGAATCTTATGGATCTGAATATTCATATCACAAGTAGGAAGAATTACATTGAAATTATGCCAACTAGCATTCCACATCAAAAATTATCTTTTTTATCATTTTCCTACTCGAGGACGAGCAGGAATTAAGCTTGGGGATGCTTGATACATCTCCAACGTATCTATAATTTTCGATTGCTCCATGCTATATTATCTACTATTTTGGACAATATTGGGCTTTATTATCCACTTTTATATTATTTTTGGGACTAACCTATTAACCGGAGGCCCAGCCCAGATTTTCTGTTTTATGCCTATTTCAGTGTTTTGAACAAAAGGAATATCAGACGGAGTCGAAACGGAACGAAATCAACTGGAGAAGTTATTTTTGGAAGGAAACACACCTGATGGACTTGGACCCCACGTCAGAAGATATGGGAGCTGCCCACGAGGGTGGGGCCGCGCCCACCCCCCTAGGGCGCGCCCCTGCCTCGTGGGGCCCCCGTGGCTCCCCTGACGTGCTTCTTCTGCCTATATAACTCCATATACCCTAAAACTTCCAAAACGCAACATAGATCAGGAGTTCCGCCGCCAGAAGCCTCCGTAGCCACCAAAAACCAATCTAGACCCGTTCCGGCACCCTGCCGGAGGGGGCAATCCTTCTCCGGTGGCCATCTTCATAATCCCGGTGCTCTCCATGACGAGGAGGGAGTAGTTCTCCCTCGGGGCTGAGGGTATGTACCAGTAGCTATGTGTTTGATCTCTCTCTCTCTCTCGTGTTCTTGATTTGGCACGATCTTGATGTATCGCGAGCTTTGCTATTATAGTTGGATCTTATGTTTCTCCTCCCCCTCTTCTCTCTTGTAATGAATTGAGTTTCCCCTTTGAAGTAATCTTATCGGATTGAGTCTTTAAAGATTTGAGAACACTTGATGTATGTCTTGCCGTGGATATCTGTGGTGACAATGGGATACCACCTGTCACTTGATGTATGTTAAGGTGACCAACTTGCGGGTTCCGCCCATGAACCTATGCATAGGGGTTGGCACACGTTTTCGTCGTGATTCTCCGGTAGAACTTTGGGGCACTCTTTGAGGTCCTTTGTGTTGGTTGAATAGATATGAATCTGAGATTGTGTGATGCATATCGTATAATCATACCCACGGATACTTGAGGTGACATTGGAGTATCTAGGTGACATTAGGGTTTTGGTTGATTTGTGTATTAAGGTGTTATTCTAGTACGGACTCTAGGGCTGTTTGTGACACTTATAGGAATAGCCCAACGGATTGATTGGAAAGAATAACTTTAAGGTGGTTTCGTACCCTACCATAATCTCTTCGTTCGTTCTCCGCTATTAGCGACTTTGGAGTGACTCTTTGTTGCATGTTGAGGGATAGTTTTATGATCCAATTATGTTAGTATTGTTGAGGGAACTTACACTAGCGAAAGTATGAACCCTAGGCCTTGTTTCAACGCATTGCAATACCGTTTACGCTCACTTTTATCATTCGTTACCTTGCTGTTTTTATAATTTCAGATTACAAATACCTTTATCTACTATCCATATACCACTTGTATCACGATCTCTTCGCCGAACTAGTGCACCTATATAATTTACCATTGTATTGGGTGTGTTGGGGACACAAGAGACTCTTTGTTATTTGGTTGCAGGGTTGCTTGAGAGAGACCATCTTCATCCTACGCCCCCTACGGATTGATAAACCTTAGGTCATCTACTTGAGGGAAATTTGCTACTGTCCTACAAACCTCTGCACTTGGAGGCCCAACAACGTCTACAAGAAGAAGGTTGTGTAGTAGACATCAGTACACTTTCCGAGGAAACAACCTCAAGTCCACAGTATCAATTCTATTGGAAAAATTTCAACAATTACTATTGGAGGTTTTGAATTTCCTCTTCCTACTGTCAAGAAGAAATATGATATTCTTATTGTTGGGGACATGCATATCCCCGTTGAGCTAACCTAGTGTTATTCGAAAATTCTCCGGTTTCATGTTATTCAAAATGAGTTTGTTAACAAGACCCGATCAACCTTGTTAGTGGATTCCTTTTGATGAGCATGAGATGGGTGAATTTAGAAGGCACAACTTTTTGTACCCTCTTTTTACTTTTTGTTATTTATACTAAATAAAGCAAAAATAGTATTTTTTGTCTGTTTTCTGAATTATCCGTGCAATAAAAAATAGCCTGAAAATAAAAGTTCTCCAAATGCCCTGAAAATTAAATATGGTTTTTTCTAGAATATTTGAGAATATCTGGCACTGAAAACACAGCAGGGGGAGCAGCCACGTGCCCACGAGGGTGGAGGGTGCGCCCCCTGCCTCGTGGACCCCACGTGGGTCCCCTCCACTTATTCCAGCCACCACACACTCCTTCCTCCCAAAAGAATCACCAACCAGCTCAAGCATGAGTTCTAGCCCATCTTGATGCCATTTTCGATCTCCTAGCTCAAAGTTCCATCCACAAAACTGCTTTGGGGGATTGTTCTTTGGTATGTGACTCCTCCAATGGTCCAAATAGTTTTTGTTCTAGTGCTTTATTCATTGCAAATTTTTGCTGCTTAGGTGACCATGTTCTTGAGCTTTCATGTCAAATTTATATGGTCAAAAGTAGTTGTAATGCATGATATATCCTCTAGGCACTTGTAGGAGTAGTCTCTATCAATTTTGGTGAGTTTGGTTCACTTTTATTTTGAGTTACTAAAAATTTCAGAAATTTTTCAAAGGAAGAAATATGTTTAGGAAAATGTACCAAGGTGGTTCTTCAAGGAAGCAAGGACCCAGACCCGCAATACGCGATGCGGACGATGAACCACCGAGGGACGCTCAAGTGCGGCCTTGTGAATGGCTGTCAGAGGACTTCATGGTTCGAGCAGGAATCAAGGAGGAATTTGAAGCATATGTGCGTAATGCCGATCTTGAGAGCTTCATGGCAGATAAGTGCCATCAGTACCACTACCTCACTGATTCCTTTGTGAGAAGGTTTGAATTTTCATCATCACGCAATTCTCAAACTGTCCTGTTTGATCTTTATGATAAATCTTATACCATGGACTTAGAAGATTTTAACATTGCTTGTAAACTCCCACAGTGGGGTAATGTTAGTGAACCTCGCAAATCTGAATATAGAGATTTTCTTGCTAGTATAACTGTGGGGGAATCTAGAGATGTAACACAAGCCACCATAGGGAGCATTCATTTTCCTGCTATACATTATTTTGCTCTCTTCATAGGAAGGTGCATAAATGGTAAAGATGAAGCATGTCACATGTGTGTACCTGATCTTAACGTTCTCAGGGCGCTATTTTAGGAGATAAACAATACAACTTGGGGGCTATTGTTGCACGTAGGTTGCATCTCTACTCCTAATGGAGCAGTTGATAGTCTCGCTTCCAGATTTTTCTTCGTCCCACCTCCCATGGTTTTTTTGGCACCTCCTCCCACGTCACACTAAGCCGCCATGAACCGAAAAAACCTCGTACTGAGGCCCCCACCCTCCCCCACGCACTCCAGGGCCTAACCTCCGATCGCACCCAAGACAAGCGAAGAAAATAAAATCTACAAAAATTAATCAGCGAAAAAAACCTCACAATTAAACTTTCCTAACTTTTCAAAATTTCCTAACTAGATATGTTACAAACGGGCAAGAAACAATAGCACATTACCAATCAATAAAATTCTGTTTCATGACAAGCAATTATAAATCCTAACTTTCCTAATGCATTGATCTTTGCCTTTTGTTTCTAATTATTACGAGTCTCCCGCGCGCACGTATGTGGCTCTGTACAACCCAGTAAAATCCTCAACGATCCTTGTAAAAATTACGCCGCACAATTTCCTTCCTTAATTTCGTCCCCTTAATTTCTCGTTTCCTTCCTTGAGATGTGGTCCCTTCTCCCCTACTCCATCCCGTAACTCCCTCAGATTATATTTCCTTCTGCCACACCTCTGCTCTTCCTTCCCCCCTCCCGTTAACTCCCTCAGTTCGACACTTGGTGATGGCATGTCCTACATCATGGTGGTGGTGACTGGTGACGGCTTCATGTCCATAGGGATCGGAGGTGGTGGCGTCCTACAATGAAATCCCCTAGATTTCTCTTCCACCTGCCAATGGTATCGGTGGACACCGGCGACAGTCAGGTAGCGCCGGCACCCATGGCCGTCGTCTTACAAGTCATCCTCGACATGGACGATCTCCTCCATAGTATCTGCGACCTATTTCTTCTTTCGCACATTACTTTCCTCTTTTTTTCTTGGCCATGATCTGGGGCTGTGGAATACACGACAGGCAGCGGGATTGATATTCTGGATCTCGGGAACGGGCGAACACCGCTCGTCTTGGGAGGGAAGAGCATGCACCTCCTCATGGAAATAAAGTTGATGGGGGGCTGCCGCGACGATGAGATCTCGCGAACACATGAACACCGACTAAAGGGCCATGACCTCGCCGGGCTAGGGGCTAGGGCTCGATGTGTGACGCCCCCGATTTGACCGTACACTAATCATACACGCAAATGTGTACGACCAAGATCAGGGACTCACGGGAAGATATCACAACACAACTCTAGACACAAATAAAATAATACAAGCTTTATATTAGAAGCCAGGGGCCTCGAAGGCTCGAATACATATGCTCGAAGACACAAGAGTCAGCGGAAGCAATAATATCTGAGTACAGACATAAGTGAAACAAGTTTGCCTTAAGAAGGCTAGCACAAAAGTAGCAACGATCGAAAAGGCAAGGCCTCCTGCCTGGGACCTCCTAACTACTCCTCGAAGCCGAACTCCATGTAGAATCATCCTAGGGATCCTCTGGCTCCTGGACTCCAACATCTGGTCGCAACAACCGGGTATAGAAAAGGGGAAAAGGGGGAACAAAGCAACCGTGAGTACTCATCCAAAGTACTCGCAAGCAAGGAGCTACACTACATATGTATGCATTGGTATCAAATGGAAAAGGGGTATCATATGTGGACTGAACTGCAGAATGCCGGATTAAGAGGGGGATTGCTAGTCCTATCGAAGACTACGCTTCTGGCCACCTCCATCTTGCAGCATGTGGAAGAGAGTAGATGGTAAGTTCACCAAGTAACATCGCATAACATAATCCTAACCGATGATCCTCCCCTCGTCGCCCTGTGAGAGAGCGATCACCGGTTGTATCTGGCACTTGGAAGGGTGTATTTTATTAAGTATCTGGTTCTAGTTGTCATAAGGTCAAACGTCCTGTTACCGAAGATCACGGCTATTCGAATAGATTAACTTCCCTGCAGGGGTGCACCACATTTCCCAACACGCTCGATCCCCTTTGTCCGGACACACTTTCCTGTGTCATGCCCGGCCTCGAAAGATCAACATGTCGCAGCCCTACCTAGGCACAACAGAGAGGTCAGCACGCCGGTCTAAATCCTATGGCACAGGGGTCTGGGCCCATCGCCCATTGCACACCTGCACGTTGTGTACGCGGCTGGTGAGCAGACCTAGAAACCTCCATTACAAAGGAAGTTGCGTTACGTGGTGCAACCCATCGCGCGCCGCTCAGTCGCTGACGTCACGAAGGCTTCGGTTGATACCACGACGTCGAGTGCCCATAACTGTTCCCGCGTAGTTGGTTAGTGCGTATAGGCCAGTAGCCAGACTCAGATCAAATACTAAGATCTCGTTAAGCATATTATTTTGAAGTAACCGCGGACGCCTACCAGGGCCGGGCCCACCTCTCTCCTAGGTGATCTCAACCTGCCCTGTCACTCCACCTCAAAGTAACAGTCGGGGGCCGTTGGGAACTCAGGCCCACCACTACCTGGATGGAGCCACCTACCCTTCAGGCCCCACATCAGAATCACTTGCGGGTACTCAACGAGCCGACCCGACTTTACTCACCACATGTTTAGTATGTATATATGTATGTATTTACCCGTGATCAACACCCAACGTGATCATGGCCCGATAGTATAGCACGGCAGACTGACAAGAATGTAGGGCCACTGATGATAATCTAGCATCCTATACTAAGCATTTAGGATTGCAGGTAAGGTATCAACAGTTGTAGCAACAATGACAGGCTATGCATCAGAATAGGATTAACGGAAAGCAGTAACATGCTACACTACTCTAATGCAAGCAGTAGAGAGAAGAGTAGGCAATATCTGGTGATCAAGGGGGGCTTGCCTGGTTGCTTTGGCAAGAAGGAGGGGTCATCTTCGATGTAGTCGAACACACGGACATCGACAACAGTCTCGGAGTCTACCGGATAGGAGTAATGGAGGGGGAACACCATAAATGACAGAGCAGTAAAAAGTAACACAAAGCAAGACGCGACAATACGTTGTGCTAGGGGTGACCTAACGTAGGGATAGGCAATACCGGTGAAGGGAGGAAACATCCGGGAAAGTATTCCCGGTGTTTCACGTTTTCGGGCACATGAACCGAAGGGGGAAAGTTGCGTGTTTGCTATGCTAGGGATGTGTGGCGGACGAACGGGCTGCGTATCCGGATTCGTCTCGTCGTTCTGAGCAACTTTCATGTACAAAGTATTTTCATCCGGTTACGGTTTATTTTATATTGATTTTCAAAGTTTTAAATGATTTTCCAATTTCTAGATTTATTTAATTCGAAATTAATTCAAAAAAGGCTAATTGTACCCAAAGTTATACCCATCCAGAGGCTGGCTGGTGGGGCCGGGGGGCTAGTCGGCAGCCCAGTCAGCAGTCAACCGTTGACTGGTCAAACTGATTGGTGGGGATCCAGTTGTCAATGACTCACATTCTTTTAACAGAGGGTTTAACCCAAACTAATTAATGGTGGGTCCCCAGTGTCATAGAGCCATTAGCTAATTAAATAGTTAATTAGGTAGTTAAACAATATTAGATTAACTAATCTTGTTAATTAGGTTATTAAGCATGTTAATTAAGTTAATTAATTATATTAGTAATTAATTAAAATTTATTTATTTTATTTTTTTGTTTCATTCACCATTCATTTTTTTGGGGCATGGGGCCTCCTGGTCAGTGGCAAAAGGCTAGGGGCTGTGCAGCCCGTGAGTGGGCACCGCGGCACCCAGAGGGCCACCGGCGGGCACGACACCGACAGAGAGGGGCGAGGTCAAGCCGGAACAGCTGGGGGCATCGCGGGACGGCGGCGGCCGGAGCGGGGGCTACGGGGCGGCGGCAGCTGCAGTAGTAGTTCGGGAGCAGCGGCGACATCGGGTGTAGGGCCACGGGTGCGACCAGCTGCGCGCGGAGGCGGCATCAGCAGGAGGCGGCGGTGGTAGCAAGCAGGGATGGGGCTCAGGCGCGGCGCAGGCATAGGGGTGCGGCGAGGCGTGACGTCCAGGCACAGCAGCAGCCCTGCGGACAGGCGAGCAGCGGCAGCGAAGACGCGAAACGACGGGCGGAACATGGGAACAGGGGCGGCCAGCACGCTGAGCGCGGCGATGGATGTGCGGGACGACAGGGAGAGGGAAGCAGGGGGATGGGTTTCTCACCCCCGTTGTCGGGGAGTTCGGCGGTGAGGCGCGATGGCGCCGGCGGGGAGGAGGTTGGTGATGGCGTCCGTCGGGGAGGTGGAGGACAAGGCGGCGACAGGCGGCGATGCAGTGGTCCGGCGAGGTGGCGATGGTCGGTGGGGTGCGGACGGGGGCGACCTGCGACGCGGCGACGGGGAAGCCGGCTGCCATCGGGGGGAGAGGCGAGGTCGGGGGTCGCGCTGGGGCGGCGGGCTCGGGTGCCCCCGATCCAAATCGGGGGGGCGAGAGGAAGAGGTGGGGGTCGAGGGGATCGTGCGGGGGGAAGTGGGTGTGTCGGTGGGCTCTAGGGTTCCAGGGGGTGGGAGGTTATGCAGGCGTGGCTGGGCCGGCCGGGTGATACGTCTCCGTCGTATCTATAATTTTTGATTGTTCCATGCCAATATTATTCAACTTTCATATACTTTCGGCAACTTTTTATACTATTTTTGGGACTAACATATTGATCCAGTGCCCAGTGCCAGTTCCTGTTTGTTGCATGTTTTTTGTTTCGCAGAATATCCATATCAAACGGAGTCAAAACGGAATAAAAACTGACGGAGATTTTTTTTGGAATATATATGATTTTTGGGAAGAAGAATCCACGCGAGACGATGCTTGAGGGGGCCACGAGGTAGGGGGGGCACGCCCCTGACCCTCGTGGCCACCCCGTAAGGCGGTTGGTGCCCTTCTTTCGCCGCAAGAAAGCTAATTTCCGGATAGAGATCGTGTCAAAATTTCAGCCCAATCGGAGTTATGTATCTCCGGGAATATAAGAAACGGTGAAAGGGAAGAATCTGAGAACGCAGAACCAGAGAGAAACAGAGAGATAGATCCAATCTCGGAGGGGCTCTCGCCCCTCCCATGCCATGGAGGCCAAGGATCAGAGGGGAAACCCTTCTCCCATCTAGGGAGGAGGTCAAGGAAGAAGAGGAAGAAGGGGGCCCCTCTCCCCCTCTCCTCCGGTGGCGCCGGAACGCCGCCATGGCCATCATCATCATCACCGCGATCTTCACCAACACATCCGCCATCTTCACCAACATCTCCATCACCTTCCCCCCTCTATCTACAGCGGTCCACTCTCCCGCAACCCGCTGTACCCTCTACTTGAACATGGTGCTTTATGCTTCATATTATTATCCAATGATGTGTTGCCATCCTATGATGTCTGAGTAGATTTTCGTTGTCCTATCGGTGGTTGATGAATTGCTATGATTGATTTAATTTGCTTGTGATTATGTTGCTGTCCTTTGGTTCCCATCATATGATTGCGCGCGTGGATCACACCCTAGGTTTAGTTGTATGTTGATAGGACTATGTATTGGAGGGCAAGAGTGACAGAAGCTTCAACCTAGCATAGAAATTGATGCATACGGGATTGAAGGGGGACCAATATATCTTAATGCTATGGTTGGGTTTTACCTTAATGAACATTAGTAGTTGAGGATGCTTGCTAATAGTTCCAATCATAAGTGCATAGAATTCCAAGTAAGGGATGACATGCTAGCAGTGGCCTCTCCCACATAATACATGCTATCGGTCTAGTAAAGTAGTCAATTGCTTAAGGGACAATTTCGCAACTCCTACCACCACTTTTCCACACTCGCTATATTTACTTTATTGTTTCTTTATATAAACAGCCCCTACTTTTTATTTACATACTCTTTATTATCTTGCAAACCTATCCAACAACACCTACAAAGTACTTCTAGTTTCATACTTGTTCTAGGTAAAGCGAACATCAAGCACGCGTGGAGTTGTATCGGTGGTCGATAGAACTTGAGGGAATATTTGTCCTACCTTTAGCTCCTTGTTGGGTTCGACACTCTTACTTATCGAAAACTGTTGCGATCCCCTATACTTGTGGGTTATCACCGGGGTGGGCTGGACGGTTGGGGTGGGATGGGCCGAGGCCCATGGGGAGCTGGGAGTCTTCTTTTCTCTCTTTGCCTTTTCTTTTTCTTTTTCTTTAGCCATTAAAAGGCTTTTATAAAAATAATCAACTAGTCCCATAAAGGACATTACAATATGTAGCACTGCCAGAAAAGTTTAGGACGCATTTGAAAAGCTTTGGAATTTTTATAATTTCAAAAATGATTAAGATATTATTTTGGCCCGTGTTTTAACTGTTTTAGGACATTTAATTATTTTATAAAAGGTTGTCTCCAACACCAAAATTAGCTAGGGATTATTTGCCACATGACGAACATTTTTGTTTTGACAATTGAAAACTTTTTTTAAAGTTTGACTTGAATTTAAATTTGAATTTGAGTGGGGTTTGAATCAACACGAGCTTATCAACAGTAACAGTGGTGACGTAGCGTCATTAGCAGTGGTTTACTGTAGCTTAATTACCCGGGCGTCACAATTCTCCTCCACTACAAGAAATCTCACCCCGAGATTTAAGAGGTAGATTAAGGGGAAAGGTGTGGTTACGAAATCAATCGAGTCTTCTCGGTCTTGGTTGCTCTTCTCGAAGAGGTTGATCCATTACGTTGATGTATTTATTTCTCTGCCCCAGGTAATCATGATGAAGTCGGCATCCTTGCTTCGGGAACTCCATCGTACTTATGAAAGAATAAAGATTGGGTATATTCCGGGAGAACGGACCTCTGCAAGGTTGACTATCTGGTACCTAACATCGGGGATGGTGGCGGAAAGTAACTCTCAAACTGAAACTTAAGAAAATATCGAGAGTAAAGTAAGGAGGTACCATGAAAAGTTTCAAGCGGGTAGGCAATCGTTCGATGCCTGAAACAAAGTGTGAAAGGGGTCCAGAGCAACGAGAATAAGTATTGCGTCTGATACCAGAATAGATTACTGGGAAAGTGACCCCGTGAATTACATAAGAAGACAAGCACGAGGAATAACTTTGACAGCAGGGTGTACAGGAGAGTCCGGTTTCAATCCTGGGACCTGTGGGTTATGGGCCCACCATGTGAGTTAATGGTAGGAAGGGAGGTGACGTCTTGTATGACCATGTAGGCAAGACATGTTAGCGGATAGCCTGTCAGTTATGTCGGCAACAACGTCGGTTCCAAGGGCGAGGGACGAAGAGAACCATCTTCCTGCTCGTTGAACAAGGTGGACCAATAGGCAAAGTTCTCGTCCATCGGGGGTTACCGGAATGTCATCAACAATAGTAATAGGGTCTTACCGACAGAATTGTACACCGAGGTGTTTACATAAGCAGGAGAATATTACTTCTTAGATCATATAGATCACAAGAAAGGTTAAACCAAACAATGGAAAGGAAAAATATGATTACCAGTTTCAACAAAGCAATGGAAAGGAAAATGTGTTTAAACACATATTTCAAGGGTATATCCTTCCCAAGGACCAGCATAGCATGATATCCATGACCGGATATAATGTAGAAAACTCTTTAGGTAAGGTGAGAGAAATTTCATGACATTACCCATACAGTGGGGTTTGGGTAATTGAGCAGGAAACATTTAGCATTGGGCTTCAAATGTTCTTGTTGAAAATCGGAGTACCACAGACAAGCTTTGAGATAGCAGTGACATGGTCACTGGGTAAAGATCAGACTTTGGATACACAAAGGATCCATCAGGAACAACTTGCAGAATAAGTCTTTCAATTTCCTCATGGAAGAATGGCTAACCTTGCTAAAAAGGAAACTATAACAATAGGTCCTCCGGCCAGGTGTGCTAGGCATGACATCACCTTACCGGGTCACATAAAGACCAATGTTATAACTCTTGGAAATATGTCCCAACCATCATATCCGATCGAGATTCAGATTTGATTGGTGTCAGGATACCTCAGACTCGGGATGCCTGAGAAGAAAAGGTGCGACAAATTGACGAGAAGACATTGTAAGATTCTCGGGAAATGAATTATGGAAGCGATTCCGAAACAAGAGTTCATCATTAAATGAAGGGGATGTGAGGAGGTTGCTGATGGACTCAGCAACAATTCATCGAGAATTTCAAAGGATGGATTTCCACAATTATGTGAACAAGGAGATATGATTTGTTAGATCAAATGATATAATGAGATATGCTCGAGAAAAACATACCCAATTAAACATCAATTGAAAGGTGCACCCGAAATATGGGCTTATGTAGCATGACCGATGTTAGAATGGTGATTCGATAACCAATGGTCTAAGAATGAACAGTCAACCATTTGCTTCAAAGCAATAGGGTTGCCAGAAGGGCAGAATCCAAACAGTACCATTCACTTGTTGATATTCCCAGTCAGTCAATATGGGGACCAAGAAAGAATTGTGCTTGTGAGAAGTATCACTATATCAAGAATTCTTAACAGGTGGAGCAATCCTTGCAACATCCTTGACATAAAGGTCAGTAATACTTCAAGGTAGAACATAATACAAACTGGATAGCAAGTTGCATCCATAACATGAACAAGTTTGTGATAAAAGGAAGGTAAAGATGTTGTCGATGGTAACTCAAATTACCAAGGGACAAGGATGGCACTTACCATCACGAATTCAATTGATATCCTAGAAGGAGCCAAAATTTTCATGATGATCACGACAAATTTTGTTGAGAGGCTCCACGAAGATGTAATAGATCGGCGATGACATCAATCAAAGGAATGATGAAGCGAAAGGTTAATGTAACCAAGGGTACGACACAAACTCGGAATCAAGCTTGTTGTCCAGAGCGAAATGATATGATGACGAAGATTGACGTAAGCTTAGCTCATCGTCGAAAGTTTGCTCTGGGATTAAGAACCAGGTAGCACAGATAAAATCAGCACAATAATGATATAGCTGATCAGGATAGGAATGGCTTGAAGGATTATTAAACTCGTAAGCAACAAATATTACTGAGTTATCGAACCAGAGTGCGGAATCGCTTCACTTACCGGTGTTCTTGAGCGACTAACAACTCAGAACCCATGAAAAATTGGAATCAGTGAGAAATAATAGCTGATGAAGACTCATAAGATGCAACACAATTCTTAGATATTATCGAGATACCAGAGGGTAATACTCGACGGTAGATCAAGGTAGAGGTTGGACTGGTGTATTGACTTGCAAAAGACAAGTGCTTTAACTTGTCCGAGAAATGGGATCAAAGAGAAAATATGGTCGTAACCACGATTGCATAGGATCAATTCATAGATACCATATGATATTATATCAACGAAATAGTTGTAATTACAAGAAGCTTCTATGGTAGGATCTACATCATGTCCATGGGCATGAATATAAGGTTCAAGGTCGACTCCCACTTCTTCAATGTATAACCTTCCATTCACCTCTCACTTTCGAAGAAGTTGTAGTGTTGAAATTTTATCTAGCAAAATAACAGAAGAGTATGACTCGTGAAAACTTTCGAGTTCACACATATTAAGGAAGGCATAGGTTCAACCCGTCAGGGTATCGTGGAAACATATACCACAAGCTTCAATAGTAAATACCATCAGCTTGAAAACAGAGCATGGTTGAGAAAACAGAGGATACAAGTTACCAAAGGCTTTATATATCCATGGAAAGGCTCACAAGGTTATTTGAATAGGAAGGACGATGTCGGATAATAATCCAACAAGAGGTCTAGTGGTCTACAACGGAGCTGATGTGAGTATCGGTACTCTATCAAAGGAAGAAAGAATGCAAGGAGATCATATTATAGAAACAACTGACTAATTCAAAGCTCAATTGCACATGAATTATGAATTCCAAATAAAGAGGTCAAAAGCAACGCTCTGATTAGGGACGGATAAGTTGAATAGCCTTACGGGTACATTTGACGACAATTTGATTGGTCGAGAACCAGCTCCTGTTCAAAATGACGCCTGAGTCGGAAGCATGAACTATAGAATTCGACTGAGGATTGCGAGCAACTTCAACATATTGAATCAACAGACTCACAATGATAATGGCAAAGGATGCCAATAAGATTACCATACTTATGGGATCAATCAAATTGCAAGCGAGTAAGAATTTCAAGAGCAATAGGCGGTTGAGGATTTTCGGGAGATTGAATGGTATTTCGAAGACCTTTGTGAAACACATGAAAAACTGGGGATGAGCGGATACTCGGTAAGTGCGAGGAATTATCATAGGGGTATTCTTGTGGCAAGAACTGCAAGGTAGTAAGCATAAAGGATTCTCGGAACAATAGAGAGAATTTCGGGGTATCTTGTAATAACAAGATCAACAGGAAATGATTGTATGAGTGGCAAGTGTATGTGGTTATACATAGGACTTTATCGATGGAAGGGAATTGCAACAGTGATGGTACAAAGTCTCGAGAGAACATCATAGAGTATCCTTAGAATCTTCTGGTGCAACAGGCGATCATCGGTAATAAGGTGCTCTCCGGGTGAAACTGATCACGAGAACCTAATGTTAGATTTAGCAAAATTCATTTAACCCAAATAGAAGAGAGTTCAGAGTCCCAGAGTAAAGATTAAGGAGTAAAAGATCCTAATACCACCCAAATGGCGACGTGGGCCCGTAAGCCACACATCCATTTTATTAAAAAAATTGTAATGACTAGACTCAACTTCGGCCAAGGAGTGTGGAAGGGGATTCCTACAGGCAGTCGGCTCTGATACCAACTTGTGACGCCCCCGATTTGACTGTACACTAATCATACACGCAAATATGTACGACCAAGATCAGGGACTCACGGGAAGATATCACAACACAACTCTAGACACAAATAAAATAATACAAGCTTTATATTACAAGCCAGGGGCCTCGAAGGCTCGAATACATATGCTTGAAGACACAAGAGTCAGCGGAAGCAATAATATCTGAGTACAGACATAAGTTAAATAAGTTTGCCTTAAGAAGGCTAGCACAAAAGTAGCAACGATCGAAAAGGCAAGGCCTCCTGCCTAGGACCTCCTAACTACTCCTCGAAGTCGAACTCCATGTAGAATCATCATAGGGATCCTCTGGCTCCTGGACTCCAACATCTGGTCGCAACAACCGGGTATAGAAAAGGGGAAAAGGGGGAGCAAAGCAACCATGAGTACTCATCCAAAGTACTCGCAAGCAAGGAGCTACACTACATATGTATGCATTGGTATCAAATGGAAAAGGGGTATCATATGTGGACTAAACTGCAGAATGCCGGATTAAGAGGGGGATTGCTAGTCCTATCGAAGACTACGCTTCTGGCCACCTCCATCTTGCAGCATGTGGAAGAGAGTAGATGGTAAGTTCACCAAGTAACATCACATAACATAATCCTAACCGATGATCCTCCCCTCATCGCCCTGTGAGAGAGAGATCACCGGTTGTATCTGGCACTTGTAAGGGTGTATTTTATTAAGTATCCGGTTCTAGTTGTCATAAGGTCAAGGTACATCTCCAAGTCGTCCTGTTACCGAAGATCACGGCTATTCGAATAGATTAACTTCCCTGCAGGGGTGCACCACATTTCCCAACACGCTCGATCCCCTTTGTCCGGACACACTTTCCTGGGCCATGCCCGGCCTCGGAGGATCAACACGTCGCAGCCCTACCTAGGCACAACAGAGAGGTCAGCACGCCAGTCTAAATCCTATGGCGTAGGGGTCTAGGCCCATCGCCCATTGCACACCTGCACGTTGCGTACGCGGCCGGTGAGCACACCTAGCAACCTCCATTACAAAGGAAGTTGCGTTATGCGGTCCAACTCGGCGCGCGCCGCTCAGTCGCTGACGTCACGAAGGCTTCGGCTGATACCACGACGTTGAGTGCCCATAATTGTCCCCGCGTAGTTGGTTAGTGCGTATAGGCCAGTAGCCCGACTCAGATCAAATATCAAGATCTCGTTAAGCGTGTTATTTTGAAGTAACCGCGGACGCCTACCAGGGCCAGGCCCACCTCTCTCCTAGGTGATCTCAACCTGCCCTGTCGCTCCGCCTCAAAGTAACAGTCGGGGGCCGTCGGGAACTCAGGACCACCACTACCTGGATGGAGCCACCTGCCCCTTCAGCCCCCACATCAGAATCACTTGCGGGTACTCAACGAGCCGACCCGACTTTAGTCACCACATGTATAGTATGTATATATGTATGTATTTACCCGTGATCAACACCCGACCACTAGTGCAGAACCGGGCAATAGCACCGGTTCGTAAGGGGCTTTAGTGCCGGTTCGGTAACCGGCACTAAAGCCCCCCCCCTTTAGTACCGGTTCAGCACGAACCGATGCTAAAGGGCAAACACGTGGCACGAGCCAGCTTCGTGGGCGCGTAGGACATTAGTACCGGTTGGTAACACCAATCGGTACTAAATGTTTTGGTGTGTTTTGGTTTTATTTTTTATTTTTACTTTAATTTTGTGTTTTCAATTTAATTTAGTGATTGTTTTACATTATAATGAGTTGTTAAATCATTAGGTGATTAGTTTGACTGGATGCGTCTGGATCCTAGCTAAGTCATCAAGTATATGTCATATCCATATTATATATACTTGATCACCTACTTAAGTGATCGAGGTAATATGGATATGGCATATACTTGATCACTTAGCTAGAATCCATCCAGTTGAAACTAATATGCAATTTCTTTCATAAATGATATAATAACTCATCATCATCATCATATTAATTAATATAAAAACTCTTGCATCATATATATCATCACCAACGGTTTTCATAGCAAAGATATCATCGAGTTCAACATGCTAATGATATTATAAGCGTTCATAACACCACAAAAGCAAATCACTCTTTGAGATTAAGTTCAGGACGAAGAACACGGACATGAGAGGACAAGTACTAAGAGCATGAACTAGCTAATTAATCACTCCTGCTGCTCTCTCTCAAGTAAAATAGCATAGAACATGTATAGCTTTGCTGATTCATCATATTGGAGCATGCAGATGAACCTGTCTCCTAATTGTGGGTTGCGCTTCTAATTGCTGCCCCCTAGTACTTCTCTGTGATCGTTCACAATTTTGCTCCAGTCTTTTACTATTAAGCATTCCTCACTATTAGAAATCCTGAATGCACTAAAGTGCATTGTAGGATATCTTGGCCGTAAGCTAACAATATTCATGGTACCTTTAGTCTCGATCCAATCAGGCACAACATTCATCGGGAGTCCCTGTTGAGGAACATCGTATAGTAACACACTTAGCAATGAAGTTTAGCTTAAGAAAATAATGTATGCAAAAGATGCACTGAGGAGAAATAGTAGAAATCTTACAATCTTTCCTAAATATATGTGACCGTAGTTCAGTACGAACACTATTGGTCGCACGTTTTGAGTACTAACATTTCTAAGTGCAGGAAAGAAATTTGTCTTGACAGCATCAAGATCCTCAAGCCATGAAACATAATGACTTGTCTCCTCGCAGTTTAGTTCAGCCCCGGGACAGTGGACGGTCCTGTCTACCAAGCGCCGGACATGTTTGCTTGATTGGAAGTAAGCTGTCAATATAAATTGAGATCTATTAATTATTCAACTGGTTCAAATAATCTCATATCGAAGACATAAATATGGTTGAGAAACTCATATAATGGTAGAACTGGAGGCGTCTGCATATCGACCCAGATGTCTCTATTACCTTCAATATCATCTTCCGGACAAATATCGAAGGTGACAACCATATCAGGCTCAAATGCATAAGCCTTGCATAGTGCTTGCCAAGTTTTGCATTCAAAATAGGTGTATGTGTCTGCATTGTATAATTTGACGTTGAAGGTATAACCATGCTCGATCTTCAAGTAAACTCTTTTTACCTCCATAGTTTCGTTAGGACTGAAACCTATCTTATCCAAGACAAAAGTTCTTGCATGGCAGGGGATACGCTAGTAGAATAGTGAAAAATTAAAATTAAAAGGTGAAGCAAATGAAGCATAAGTCATACTTAATTACGAAAAAAGACTTGTCGTTGTGACTTACTGTATCCACTTCGAAGTTCTCATCCAGCTTGATGCTGAAGCGTCTATCATCAACTAGAAAATTTCTGCCGCACAGGCCACGCTGGTCTTCGCAGTATTCGCACATGATGAAATCGTGTTCATCGTCAGACGACATTCCTATGTTCATAGGTGAAACATTAAACACTTATTAGTTCTATTAATTCAACTAATTCTGTTAATTCAACTAGTTCAACTAAGCACTTACGAAGAATATACCTAATTAATTGAACTAATTCAACTAACTAGTTCAACTAATTAATTCAACTAAACTAGTTCTATTGATTTTCTTACTAAAAATAAGGTAGCTAGTTCTATATAATAAAATGTTAATTAGATAATGAAATCTCATATAACTAAATTAAATATATATCTAACATATAATTTATATCTAATATCTAACATATATGTTCATATATAGGTGAAACATTAAACACTTACTAGTTCTATTAATTCAACTAAATAAACTAGTTCTATTAATTCAACTAAGCATTTACTAAAAATAAACTAGTTTATTAATTTCTTACTAAAATAAAGTAGGTAGTTCTATATAGTAATATTTTGATTAGATCATCAAATCTCATATACCTAAATTTTCTTATTAAAAATAAACTTGTTCTATTAATTTTCATACTAAAAATAAACTAGTTATATTAATTCAACTAGTTCAAATCTCATATATATACCAAATTAATATCTAGCTATACTAATTCAACTAGTTCAACTTGTTCTAATTCATGTAAAATATATTTGACATTAATATTTAACATCTTTTCCATATAATTCATCTAACATTAACATTCTAACATTATTATCTACGTAATTTATCTAACATTAATCTAAACAACAGAAAATAGAAAATAAGTAAAAACAATGTGTGTGTGTATGTGTGTGTATGTGTGTCTCTGTGTGTGTGTGTGTGTGTGTGTGGTGTGTGTGTGTGTGTACGACCGGGGGGCGGCGGCGTACGGGCGGCGGCGGGCGACGACGGGGGGACCGGCGCGGCGGGCGAGAGGCGGCGGCGACGTACGGGCGCGGCGGGGGCGACGGGCCGGGCAGTGACGGCGACGACGAGTGGCGGGGGCGACGGCGGTGACGGCGACGACGGGTGGCGTGGGCGACGGCGGTGACGGCGACGACGGGCGGCGGGGGCGGCGAGGGCGGCGCACGATGGGGCGCGAAGAAGTTTGGATCGAGAAGAACTACTCGTGGTCGATGAAACTGATTTTTTCGTAGGTTCCATATATATATAGGAGGGGTTTTTAGTGCCGGTTGGAGCCACCAACCGGTACTAAAGGCCAATTTTTGCCAGGCCAAGGGGGCGGGAAACGGCCCCTTTAGTACCGGTTCGTGCCACGAACCGGTACTAAAGACCCCCCCTTTAGTACCGGTTGGAGCAACCAACCGGTACTAAAGGTTGTGCGCTGCCACCGGCGGTGCACAATGTTTAGTCCCACCTCGCCGAGCGAAAGGCAGCCGCACTGGTTTATAAACCCAGCCGCGGCTGCTCCTTCGAGCTTCTCTATATAGCAGGCTTCTGGGCCTAATTAACTAGGGCGCGCTGCCCTATGAGCCTGCTGGCCCTTCTGGGCCTGCATTTGCACACCCTAGGTCTGGCAGGCCCACTGGGCAGCGTGCCAACAAATTTTTTATATAGTTTTTTCTTTTCTGCATTATTTATTTTCTTCTATTTATTTTTGAGTAGTTTTTTATATAGTTTTTTTTCTTTTCTGCATTATTTATTTTCTTCTATTTATTTTTGAGAAATTTTTTGTATAGTTTTTATTTTCTGCATTTTTTCTTTTCTTCTATTTATTTTCTTCTGGAAATTGAATGCTACATACTGAACACAAAAGAAGTCCGGAGTTCAAATAAGTTTAAAAAACATTGAAGTGGCCGTGTAACAGATGAGTTCTCGTCCGAAACCCTGATACTCCGAAAGAGTTTGTCCAGTTTGTACACAAAGTGCGTCAAGTTTTTGCCGTGACCCTCTCTACTCCTTCGCACATGCTATGCGGGTGATATGATGATACCATGCCAAGTTTCAACATTTTCAGTATTCATTTTGTAGTGATTTTCAATTTCACGGTCATTTAGCTCTCTAAACAATTAGGTAAATGACCGAAAAACAACAAATGATGTCAGAACATGTTGGAAATTGATGACGTCCCTTTGAATGTTGCATACTGAGCACAAAAGAAGTTCAGAGTTTAAATAAGTTTAAAAAACATTGAAGTGGCCGTGTAACAGATGAGTTCTCGTCCGAAACCCTGATACTCCGAAAGAGTTTGTCCAGTTTGTACATGAAGTGCGTCCAGTTTTTGCCGTGACCCTCTCTACTCTTTCGCACATGCTATGCGGGTGATATGATGATACCATGCCAAGTTTCAACATTTTCAGGAATCATTTTGTAGTGATTTTCAATTCACGGTCATTTAGCTCTCTAAACAAGTAGGTAAATGACCGAAAAACAACAAATGATGTCAGAACATGTTGGAAATTGATGACGTCGCTTTGAATGCTGCATATTGAACACAAAAGAAGTCTGGAGTTTAAATAAGTTTAAAAAACACTGAAGTGGTTGTGTAACAGATGAGTTCTCGTCCGAAACCCTGATACTCCGAAAGAGTTTGTCCAGTTTTTACACGAAGTGCGTCCAGTTTTTGCCGTGACCCTCTCTACTCTTTCGCGCATGCTATGCGGGTGATATGATGATACCATGCCAAGTTTCAACATTTTCAGTATTCATTTTGTAGTGATTTTCAATTTCACGGTCATTTAGCTCTCTAAACAATTAGGAAAATGACCGAAAAATAACAAATGATGTCAGAACATGTTGGAAATTGATGACGTCGCTTTGAATGCTGCATACTGAACACAAAAGAAGTCCGGAGTTCAAATAAGTTATTAAAAACATTGAAGTGGCCGTGTAACAGATGAGTTCTCGTCCGAAACCCTGATACTCCGAAAGAGTTTGTCCAGTTTGTACACGAAGTGCGTCCAGTTTTTGCCGTGACCCTCTCTACTCTTTCGCGCATGCTATGCGGGTGATATGATGATACCATGCCAAGTTTCAACATTTTCAGGATTCATTTTGTAGTGATTTTCAATTTCACGGTCATTTAGCTCTCTAAACAATTAGGTAAATGACCGAAAAACAACAAATGATGTCAGAACATGTTGGAAATTGATGACATCGCTTTGAATGCTGCATACTGAACACAAAAGAAGTCCGGAGTTCAAATAAGTTATTAAAAACATTGAAGTGGCCGTGTAACAAATGAGTTCTCGTTTGAAACCCTGATACTCCGAAAGAGTTTGTCCAGTTTGTACACGAAGTGCGTCCAGTTTTTGCCGTGACCCTCTCTACTCTTTCGCGCATGCTATGCGGGTGATATGATGGTACCATGCCAAGTTTCAACATTTTTAGGATTCATTTTGTGGTGATTTTCAATTTCACGATCATTTAGCTCTCTAAACAATTAGGTAAATGACCGAAAAACAACAAATGATGTCAGAACATGTTGGAAATTGATGACGTCGCTTTGAATGCTGCATACTGAACACAAAAGAAGTCCGGAGTTTAAATAAGTTATTAAAAATAAAAAAGAGGTGCAATGCTGGTTAATTTGCTTCAAGCCATTCGGAATAGTGTAGACTGCACTGCACATAGCTCAGTGCAATCTATGCTATTCCGCAAGGCTTGAAGCTAATCAACATGCAGGTGAGCATTGCAACTCTTCGTCATTGTCTGTGCACTCACGGCTTATAAACCGCTCATACTGCCTCTCTCTTGGCGAGGTGGGACTAAAAATCAGCTTACAAAGAACTCTAGTGTCGGTTCATGGCATGAACCGGTACTAAAGGTCTTCGTGGGGGCCCCAGCCTGACCATAGCCTAACACAGCCTTATTAGTACCGGTTCGTGGCATGAACCGGTACTAAAGGTTGCCCACGAACCGGTACTAATGATGCCCGCCCGCCTAGCCGTTGGAACCGGCACTAATGGTCACATTAGTGCCGGCTCAAATTCAAACCGGCACTAATGTGCTTCACATTTGACCCTTTTTCTACTAGTGGACGTGATCATGGCCCGATAGTGTAGCATGGCAGACTGACAAGAATGTAGGGCCACTGATGATAATCTAGCATCCTATACTAAGCATTTAGGATTGAAGGTAAGGTATCAACAGTTGTAGCAACAATGACAGGCTATGCATCAGAATAGGATTAACGGAAAGCAGTAACATGTTATACTAATCTAATGCAAGTAGTAGAGAGAAGAGTAAGCAATATCTGGTGATCAAGGGGGGCTTGCCTGGTTGCTTTGGCAAGAGGGAGGGGTCATCTTCGATGTAGTCGAACACACGGACATCGACAACAGTCTCGGAGTCTACCGGACAGGAGTAACGGAGGGGGAACACAATAAATAATAGAGCAGTAAAAAGTAACACAAAGCAAGACGCGGTAATACGTTGTGCTAGGGGTGACCTAACGTAGGGATAGGCGATACCGGTGAAGGGAGGAAACATCCAGAAAAGTATTCCCGGTGTTTCGCGTCTTCGGGCACATGAACCGAAGGGGGAAAATTGCGTGTTTGCTATGCTAGGGATGTGTGGCGGACGAACGGGCTGCGTATCCGAATTCGTCTCGTCGTTCTGAGCAACTTTCATGTACAAAGTATTTTCATCCGCGTTACGGTTTATTTTATATTGATTTTCAAAGTTTTAAATGATTTTCCAATTTCTAGATTTATTTAATTCGAAATTAATTCAGAAAAGGCTAATTGTACCCAAAGGTATACCCCGCCAGAGGCTGGCTGGTGAGGCCGGGGGGCTAGTCAGTAGCCCAGTCAGCAGTCAACCAACCGTTGACTGGTCAAACTGATTGGTGAGGATCCAGTTGTCAATGACTCACATTCTTTTAACAGAGGGTTTAACCCAAACTAATTAGGGGTGGGTCCCCAGTGTCATAGAGCCAATTAAAAAGTTAATTAGGTAGTTAAACAGTATTAGATTAACTAATCTTGTTAATTAGGTTATTAAGCATGTTAATTAAGTTAATTAATTATATTAGTAATTAATTAAAATTTATTTATTTTATTTTTTTGTTTCATTCACCATTCATTTTTTTGGGGCATGGGGCCTCCTGGTCAGTGGCACAAGGCTAGGGGCTGTGCAACCCGTGAGCGGGCACCGCGGCACCCAGAGGGCCACCGGCGGGCACGACACCGACAGGGAGGGGCGAGGTCAGGCCGGAACAGCAGGGGGCATCGCGGGACGGCGGCGGCCGGAGCGGGGGCTGCGGGGCGGCGCCAACTGCAGTAGTAGTTCGGGAGCAGCGGCGACATCGGGTGTAGGGCCACGGGCGCGACCAGCTGCGCGCGGAGGCGGCATCAGCAGGAGGCGGCGGTGGTAGCAAGCAGGGACGGGGCTCAGGCGCGGCGCAGGCACAGGGGTGCGGCGAGGCGCGACGTCCAGGCACAGCAGCAGCCCTGCGGACGGGCGAGCAGCGGCAGCGGAGGCGCGAAACAACGGGCGGGACATGGGAACAGGGGCGGCCGGCGCGCTGAGCGCGGCTATGGATGTGCGGGACAACGGGGAGAGGGAAGCAGGGGGATTGGTTTCTCACCCCTGTTGTAGGGGAGTTCGGCGGTGAGGTGCGATGGCGCGCGGCGGGGAGGAGGTCGGTGATGGCGTCCGTCGGGGAGGTGGAGGACAAGGCGGCGACGGGCGGCGACGCGGTGGTCCGGCGAGGTGGCGACGGTCAGCGGGGTGCGGACGAGGGCGACCTGCGACGCGGTGACAGGGAAGCCGGCTGGCGTCGGGGGGAGAGGCGAGGTCGGGGGTCGCGCTGGGGCGTCGGGCTCGGGTGTCCCCGATCCAAATCGGGGGGCGAGAGGAAGAGGTGGGGGATCGAGGGGATCGTGCGGGGGGAGTGGGTGTGTCGGTGGGCTCTAGGGTTCCAGGGGGTGGGAGGTTATGCAGGCGCGGCTGGGCCGACCGGGGTGGGCTGGACGGTTGGGGTGGGATGGGCCGAGGCCCATGGGGAGCTGGGGGTCTTCTTTTCTCTCCTTGCCTTTTCCTTTTCTTTTTCTTTAGCGATTAAAAGGCTTTTATAAAAATAATCAACTAGTCCCATAAAGGACATTACAATATGTAGCACTGCCAGAAAAGTTTAGGAGGCATTTGAAAAGCTTTGGAATTTTTATAATTTAAAAAATGATTAAGATATTATTTTGGCCCGTGTTTTAACTGTTTTAGGACATTTAATTATTTTATAAAAGGTTGTCTCCAACACCAAAATTAGCTAGGGATTATTTGCCACATGACGAACATTTTTGTTTTGACAATTGAAAACTTTTTTAAAGTTTGACTTGAATTTAAATTTGAATTTGAGCGGGGTTTGAATCAATGCGAGTTTATCAACAGTAATAGTGGTGACGTGGCGTCATTAACAGAGGTTTACTGTAGCTTAATTACCCGGGCGTCACACAATGCCAACGCGCTCCACTTCCTGGTGCACCTCTTCGCCGACGGCCATGACAACACATAGGTGATCTGACAATCGGTGGCTTCTGTATGATTCTATAGGTGTCAAACTACTCCAGGAGAGGCTCCACGATCATCCTGAGCAAGGTAGTTGAGAATGCTTTCTAATGATAATTGGGCTGGGATTTTTGCTAAATGCTTACAGAGACTAGATGACCATGTTTCACGGCAAGCAAGCAGGGTCCTTGATGGGATTGCTGAAGAGAATATTGGCTTACCGGGAGTTGCGGTGTTCTGTGCTCCTCTCATGTTGTGATTCACACGTCACGTTCTCTTATATGAACGAGCATTTGGCTCTCCCAAGTCCGAACTGATCAAAAGGTAAATAAGCTTTTTGCTAGCATCATGGTATATGATCCACTTTTTGGGCTAATCTCATTATGTTTTGTTGTCTCAAATTTGACATATAGGATGTGCGCATGGGGATTGTGGATGCTAGAATCAAGTATGAAGTGATATGAAGATGTGCTCATGTCTTGAAGGATGTCATGCAAAATGTCCTTCTTCTGTATCAGGAAACGGTGCACATCGTTGACAGCAGCTATATAAGAGCATTGATTTTCTTCTTCTTCCTCTTTGGAGGCTCGGTAGGAAGTTCAGATTTTTTTTATTGACCATTTTATATAAACATATAATTGTGTACTTCCATTATAGATTCATACAATCTATATGCAGGTCGCAATCTTTTTGAGCGATTTAATCCCTTGCTGAAGATTTCGACAAATCAATTGTTGCTTCATTTTAAGGTACCGGAGACAATGCTGGGATAAGTTTGACTAGATTATTCAATTGAATGGAGAATTGATTCCGTTAAATTAGCAGCTTCAACATGTGAGCTGCTAAATAAATATCTGTATGTTATTTTGATAGTTTTTTAGATTTTGAAAAGTTTGCTCTTTGTTTAATCCACTTAGAATTATTATCAGGTAAGTGTAGTTTGTGACATGGATTATTTTGGTGCAAGTCATTTTACATAAGTCTTCCTTGCAGCTGCATCACCAAGATTTTCAAACTTACAACAACGCAATTTTACATAAGTCAACGCTGCACTATTTTTGGAGTCATTCTTAACATGTAGTATCCCGTCCTTCATGCAACATGCGATACTCGTAGAGGTAATAAACTAATAATTGGGTATAGTATATAAAATCTTTTAATGAAGGCATAGTATATTATGTTGTAAGTGGAGCAGTACTGTAGCTGACAATTTTACCCTTTGTAACTTTTGTAGTCCATTAATTTTTACAACTCACTGACCTGTTCCTATAATGGTATGTAAGAGTAACACTAGTAGAAAAGGGGGCTTTGGTCCAGGCCGGATAAGCCCATTAGTCCCGGTTCAGTCCAGAACCGGGACCAATGGGTACATTTATCCTGGTTCGTGCCGCTAAGGCATTAGTCCCGGTTCATCTGGGCCCTTTAGTCCCGGTTCGTGCCCCCCCCCCCCCCCCGGACCGCCTTTTTAGTTTTAGAAAAAATAAAAGAAAATGATGGAAATGTCAAAAAAATAAAATAAAATAAGTTTCCCATGTGATATGTGGTCTAGTTGTTGGGAAAATTTACAAATATGAATTTTGACTTTATTTACAAAATCTCTCTGGAATTTGTAAAATGGGCATAACTTTTGCATACGAACTCGGATTAAAAAGATTTTTATATGAAAAATCATCTACTCGAAAAGTTACATCCGATGGAGACGGCCTGCGGCCTGTTTGTAAATTTGTAGAATCCTCAAATTCCAAAAGGAAAAAAAGTTATGCTCAAATTTCAGTTTTTTTAAATTTTCATTAAATCTGGTCAAACTATGGTCAAACTACTTATTCAAGAAGTATTAGTGTTACTAAATAATTATTCAAGAATATTAGTGTTATTAAATAATTATTTCAGTTTTTTTGAATTTTGGTCAAATCTGGTCAAACTATGGTCAAACTGTGGTCAAACAATGGTCAAACTACTTATTCAAGAAATATTAGTGTTACTAAAAAATTATTGTTTTTTAGAACAATAGTTTCAAACTCAAACAGTGAAATGTGTGACTTCATGCTCAAGCTAAACTCCTGAGGGTTAATAGGATTGACATCTTACTATTGTCAGGAAAACAACGAGTGCAGACTTGGAAACGAGGGAGAATAGAACCCGGAAGTTAAGCGTGCTCAGGCTGGGGGAGTGGGAGGATAGGTGACCATCCAGGAAGTTAGATGATTTGGAATGATGAGGGGTGATTAGAGATTAAATTGAACAGTGATGAGGGGTGATTAGAGATTAGAGGTTAAAATAATTCAGAAATTTGAAAATAAAAAAATTCAAAAAAAATTTCAAAAAAAATTCAAAAAAAATCAGAAAATTTCCTTTAGTACCGGTTGGTGTTACCAACCGGGACTAAAGGTGGACCGGCCACGTGGAGGGTCTTTAGTCCCGGTTCTGGTTTGAACCGGGACTAAAGGGTCAGGGCATTAGTACCGACCCTTTAGTCCCGGTTCAAGAACCGGGACTAAAGGCCCTTACGAACCGGGACTAAAGACCCTTTTTCTACTAGTGTAATATAGTCTCTAAACTCTAGAGCGTTGAATTGTACATATTTAATAGTACAATTTTATATTAAATCGCTTTTTAACTATCATATTCTACTCATAAAGTCATAATGACGACTTAAAAAAATCTGAATAATCGTTTCTTCTGTTTTGGGTATGTAAGATGTGGACTAAAAGTGTTGCTCTTTGATACAGATGTGGATGTTGCAATATCATCACTATTATGCTTGGTTTTGGAAGAGTGTATCCAACAGGATGCACCTGACTATGACCAATTGTGCTTGCACAACACCAGGGAATGATTTTTTGAGACATGCATAGTAGCTGGAGATGCATATAACTGGATGCCTTTCTACTTTGGGCTCGGGCTTGAGCCTCTGATCGTGTGAGGCGATGCGTGACTCTATGGGATGGTTTCATCGTGTATGCTACATATAAAATTAGGCTGTACTATATACAGGTTTGCCTTCGAATTGTATACCGCTTTACAACTTTCATCTACATGATTCAGAATATATGTTTTTCTACAATTTGTACTTTTTTTGTGGTAGAGTCTCCCACAATGCATCTTCTTTTGAAGTTACATTTGTGCGGCACCTAATTATATATTATTTACAGCTAATACTTGTTCTCGCCTTCTGATTGTTTATTCACACCATGTTTTAAGAGACATTATGCAACTCCATAGATGACAATAAGCTTGTCATGAATGGAAGTGGAGCTAAAGATGTATGAGAAGGAGAACTAATTAGAGAAGAAGTATATTTTTCAAGGAATTTGTTTTTTAATACCGTTTCTCCATTGATTCCGAGGTAGTTTTGAACTTGGAAGCTTGGTCTGGGTTATGGTGTTCAGCTTTTCGGTGTGTTTTGTCGATCAACTTAAATTCTGTGCTTGCTGGCCCATCCTTTTGGCATCACCCAGCGGTCATTTGGTGAATCTATATATATGTTTGTAGGAGAGCAAGTGTCTGTGGGCGAATACGGGTAGTTGAATAAGGCATTCAGCAGGCTGGAGGGTTCTTATTTTTTATAGAGATCAAGAATATTGTTCATGTTAAATTTTAGAGGTGATGTAGGTTCCACCATCTTGATGCTGGTTTCCCTCTTTGACCTGTTCGGCTGCTACAAGTACACTAATAAATGTATATTGTTCAAGTTACATGCAAAATATAGTAGTGCCTCCATTCCAAATTATAAGATGTTTTGGTAGGCTAAATTTTTTAGCCTGCCAAAACATCTTATAATTTGGAACAGAGAAAGTATTAGTGTAGTGATTGAGGTTAATGCTAAGGTCCAAGCCTCGTCCGATATGCGGGGGAGAGACTAGAGGAGTGGAGATAGTAAGATTAGTGACGTAGGTTGCAGGTGGGTTGCTCAATGTAGACCTATGTTGCAGTAGAGGTGTGACAAAATTTTGTATGATCGATTTTTGGTCGCATGTTCGGTTTGGAGTAGGTTCTCCCTCTTACGACCACAAACCAATTACAAGAGTAAATGTGGGCTAATGGGTGGATGGGAGACGACATTGCATGTGAGTGTCGCAGTTGAACACGTTCAGTTGTGCGGATGAAGAGATGCTAACTATCGAGGATAAATTAAGCTAAAGGGATAATATATATATTTAGCTATATAAATGAAAAAAAATCACACTACATAGATACTTAAATTACAATAGAAAATTTATCGGTATGCGCGTATATATAATTTCATCGGTATGCGCGTATATATAATTTCATCAATTCCGTGGCATAAAAAAAGGTAGGAAGGGGAGGCATCATAACGGATCCATTGGACATCGCCCCATTATAGAGACCCCCACGAGAGAACGATAGGATCAGACGGGGACATGAAAATTTCCCAAGTATGTCAAAGTTGCACGGGCATTCAGCAACAAAAAATTGTATTTGTTATGAAGCCTTGTATTTGTTGCAATCAAAGATGGAGAGACAAACATTGACATTGCACTGCATGCATCTTCATTATTTGTAGATAAAAAATCAATATACCATCATCTCTTTGGGTAGGCGAGGACCATTTCGTTTTTAAAGCATACGACATGCCGACATCTCTCATGGTACATGAGGGACATTTCATCGATTTGCTGAAGTTAAAAAGGTCTCAAACGATGGTAAAGCGAGGTGAAGATGTTTCAAAGCGACAATAATACTAGAGTAAGGACGAATGAAGTGAATAGTTGTGAATGGGGAGGAGGGACGATAAGAGATATGCCGCTTTATCTTTTTGCAAGGAGAATATTGTTGGAAATATGCCCTAGAGGCAATAATAAATTGGTTATTATTATATTTCCTTGTTCATGATAATCGTTTATTATCCATGCTATAATTGTATTGATAGGAAACTCAGATACATGTGTGGATACATAGACAACACCATGTCCCTAGTAAGCCTCTAGTTGACTAGCTCGTTGATCAATAGATGGTTACGGTTTCCTGACCATGGACATTGGATGTCATTGATAACGGGATCACATCATTAGGAGAATGATGTGATGGACAAGACCCAATCCTAAGCATAGCACTAGATCGTGTAGTTCGTATGCTATAGCTTTTCTAATGTCAAGTATCATTTCCTTAGACCATGAGATTGTGCAACTCCCGGATACCGTAGGAATGCTTTGGGTGTATCAAACGTCACAACGTAACTGGGTGACTATAAAGGTGCATTACAGGTATCTCCGAAAGTGTCTGTTGGGTTGGCACGAATCGAGACTGGGATTTGTCACTCCGTGTAAGCGGAGAGGTATCTCTGGGCCCACTCGGTAGGACATCATCATATGCGCAATGTGACCAAAGAGTTGATCACGGGATGATGTGTTACGGAACGAGTAAAGAGACTTGCCGGTAACGAGATTGAACTAGGTATTGGATTCCGACGATCGAATCTCGGGCAAGTAACGTACCGATAGACAAAGGGAATTGTATACGGGATTGATTAAGTCCTTGACATCGTGGTTCATCCGATGAGATCATCGTGGAACATGTGGGAGCCATCATGGGTATCCAGATCCCGCTGTTGGTTATTGACCGGAGAGTCATCTCGGTCATGTCTGCATGTCTCCCGAACCCGTAGGGTCTACACACTTAAGGTTCGGTGACGCTAGGGTTATAGAGATATTGGTATGCGGTAACCCGAAAGTTGTTCGGAGTCCCGGATGAGATCCCGGACGTCACGAGGAGTTCCGGAATGGTCCGGAGGTAAAGAATTATATATAGGAAGTGCTATTTCGGCCATCGGGACAAGTTTCGGGGTCACCGGTATTGTACCGGGACCACCGGAAGGGTCCCGGGGGTCCACCGGGTGGGGACACCTGCCCCGGGGGGCCACATGGGCTGTAGGGGGTGTGCCTTGGCCTATATGGGCCAAGGGCACCAGCCCCAAGAGGCCCATGCGCCAAGAGAGAAAAAAGAGGAGAGTCCTAAAAGGGGAAGGCACCTCCGAGGTGCCTTGGGGAGGATGGACTCCTCCCCACCCTTGGCCGCACCCTTCCTTGGAGGAAGGGGCAAGGGCTGCGCCTCCCCCTCTCCCTTGGCCCTATATATAGTGGGGAAAAGGAGGAGCAAACCAATCTAAGGCCTGGCGCCTCCCTCTCCCTCCCGTGACACATCTCCCTCCTCCCGCAGCGCTTAGCGAAGCCCTGTTGGAATCCCGCTACTTCCACCACGCCGTCGTGCTGCTGGATCTCCATCAACCTCTCCCTCTCTCCTTGCTGGATCAAGGCATGGGAGACGTCATCGGGCTGTACGTGTGTTGAACGCGGAGGTGCCGTGCGTTCGGCACTTGATCATCGGTGATTTGAATCACGACGAGTACAACTCCATCAACCCCGTTCACTTGAACGCTTCCGCTTAGCAATCTACAAGGGTATGTAGATGCACTCTCTTTCCCCTCGTTGCTGGTTTCTCCATAGATAGATCTTGGTGACACGTAGGAAAATTTTGAATTTCTGCTACGTTCCCCAACAGTGGCATCATGAGCTAGGTCTATTGCGTAGATTCTATGCACGAGTAGAACACAAAGTAGTTGTGGGCGTTGATTTTGTTCAATATGCTTGCCGTTACTAGTCTTATCTTGATTCGACGGTATTGTGGGATGAAGCGGCCCGGACCAACCTTACACGTACTCTTACGTGAGACAGGTTCCACCGACTGACATGCACTAGTTGCATAAGGTGGCTAGCGGGTGTCTGTCTCTCCTACTTTAGTCGGATCGGATTCGATGAAAAGGGTCCTTATGAAGGGTAAATAGCAATTGGCATATCACGTTGTGGTCTTTGCGTAGGTAAGAAACGTTCTTGCTAGAAACCCATAGCAGCCACGTAAAACATGCAAACAACAATTAGAGGACGTCTAACTTGTTTTTGCAGGGTATGCTATGTGATGTGATATGGCCAAAAGGATGTGATGAATGATATATGTGATGTATGAGATTGATCATGTTCTTGTAATAGGAATCACGACTTGCATGTCGATGAGTATGACAACCGGCAGGAGCCATAGGAGTTGTCTTAATTTATTTTTGACCTGCGTGTCAACATAAACGTCATGTAATTACTTTACTTTATTGCTAACCGTTAGCTGTAGTAGTAGAAGTAATAGATGATGTGACAACTTCAAGAAGACACGATGATGGAGATCATGGTGTCATGCCGGTGACAAGATGATCATGGAGCCCCAAGATGGAGATCAAAGGAGCGATATGATGTTGGCCATATCATGTCACTATTTGATTACATGTGATGTTTATCATGTTTATACATCTTATTTGCTTAGAACGACGGTAGTAAATAAGATGATCCCTCATTAAAATTTCAAGAAGTGTTCTCCCCTAACTGTGCACCGTTGCTACAGTTCGTCGTTTCGAAGCATCACGTGTTAATCGGGTGTGATAGATTCTTTCGTTCACATACAACGGGTGTAAGAAGTTTTACACATGCAAAAACACTTAGGGTTAACTTGACGATCCTAGCATGTGAAGACATGGCCTCGGAACACAGAGACCGAAAGGTCGAGCATGAGTCGTATAGAAGATACGATCAACATGAAGATGTTCACCGACGTTGACTAGTCCGTCTCACGTGTTAATCGGACACGGCCTAGTTCACTCGGATCATGTAATCACTTAGATGACTAGAGGGATGTCTATCTAAGTGGGAGTTCATAAGATGAACTTAATTATCCTGAACATAGTCAAAAGGATTTTGCAAATTATGTCGTATCTCACGCTTTAGTTCTACTGTTTAGTTCCTAGAGAAAAATTAGTTGAAAGTTGATAGTAGCAATTATGCGGACTAGGTCCGTAAACTGAGGATTGTCCTCATTTTGATAACTACGTGATAGTTCAGTTAAACGGTTTAGAGTTGAGGCACCAAAGACGTTTTGAAACGTCGCGAAACATATGAGATGTTTTGAGGGCTGAAATTGGGATTTCAAGCTCGTGCCCACGTCAAGAGGTATAAGACCTCCGACGATTTTCTTAGCCTGCAAACTAAGGGAGAAAAGCTCAATTGTTGAGCTTGTGCTCAGATTATCTGAGTACAACAATCATTTGAATCGAGTGGGAGTTGATCTTCCAGATAAGACAGTGATGGTTCTCCGAGGTCATTGCCACCAAGCTGATAGAGCTTCGTGATGAACTATAATAAATCAGGGACACATATGATGATCCTTGAGATGTTCGTGATGTTTGACACCACAAAAGTAGAAATCAAGAAGGAGCATCAATTGTTGATGGTTGGTGAAACCACTAGTTCAAGAAGGGCAAGGGCAAGAAGGGATACTTCATGAAACAGCAATTCAACTGCTGCTCTAGTGAAGAGACCCAAGGTTGAACCCAAACCCGAGACTAAGTGCTTCTGTAATAAGGGGAACAACCACTGGAGCAGAATTACCCTAGATACTTGGTAGATTAGAAGGCTGGCAAGGTCGATATAAGTATATTAGATATACATTGTGTTGATGTGTACTTTACTAGTACTCCTAGTAGCACCAGGGTATTAGATACCGGTTCGGTTGCTAAGTGTTAGTAACTCGAAATAAAAGCTACGGAATAAACGGAGACTAGCTAAAGGTGAGCTGACGATATGTGTAGGAAGTGTTTCCAATGTTGATATGATCAAGTATCGCACGCTCCCTCCACCATCGAGATTGGTGTTTGCGTTGAGCATAGACATGATTGGATTATGTCTATCGCAATACGGTTATTCATTTAAGGAGAATAATGGTTACTCTGTTTATTTGAATAATACCTTCAATGGTCTTACACCTGAAATGAATGGTTTATTGAATCTCGATCGTAGTGATACACATGTTCATGCCAAAAGATAGTAATGATAGTACCACCTACTTGTGGCACTGCCACGTAAGTCATATCGGTATAAAACGCATGAAGAAGCTCCATGTTGATGGATCTTTGGGCTCACTCGGTTTTTGAAAAGTTTGGGACATGCGAACCATGTCTATTGGTATATATGCATGAAGAAACTCCATGCAAATGGACCGTTTTGTACTCGCTTGATTTTGAATCACTTGAGACATGCAAATCATACCACATGGACAAGATGACTGAAAACCTCGGTTTCAGTAAAATGGAACTAGAAAGCAAATTGTTGGAAGTAATACATTTTGATGTGTGCAGTCCAATGAGTGCTGAGGCATGTAGTGGATATCGTTATGTTCTTTCTTCACAGATGATTTGAGTAGATGTTGAGTACATTTACCTGATGAATCACGAGTCTGAATTATTGAAAGGTTCAAGTAATTTCAGTGTGAAGTTGAAAGATCGTCGTGACAAGAGGATAAAATATCTATGATATGATCATAGAGATGAATATCTGAATTACGAGTTTGGCACAGAATTAAGACATTGTGGAAATTGTTTCACAACTAATACAGCCTGGAACACCATAGTGTGATGGTGTGTCCGAACATCATAACTGCACCCTATTAGATATGATGCATACCATGATGTCTCTTATCGAATTACCACAATAGTTTATGGGTTACGCATTAGAGACAACCACATTCACTTTAAATAGGGCACCACGTAATTCCGATGAGATGACACCGTATGAACTATGGTTTAGAGAAACCTAAGCTGTCGTTTCTTAAAAGTTTGGGGATACAATGCTTATGTGAAAAAGTTTCAGGCTGATAAGCTCAAACCCAAAGCGGATAAATGCATCTTCATAGGACACCCAAAACAGTTGGGTATACCTCCTATCTCAGATTCGAAAGCAATAAGGGATTGTTTCTAGAATCGGGTCCTTTCTCGAGGAAAAGTTTCTCTCGAAGGAATTGAGTGGGAGGATGGTGGAGACTTGATGAGGTTATTGAACCGTCACTTCAACTAGTGTATAGCAGGGCACAAAGAGTGGTTCCTGTGGCACCTACACCAATTGAAGTGGAAGCTTATGATGGTGATCATGAAACTTCAGATCAAGTCACTATCAAACCTCGTAGGATGACAAGGATGCGTACTACTTCAGAGTGGTACATAATCCTGTCTTAGAAGTCATGTTGCTAGACAACAATGAACCTACGAGCTATGGAGAAGCGATGGTGGGCCTGGATTCCGATAAATGGCTCGAGGCCATAGAATCCGAGAGAGGATCCATGTATGAAAACAAAGTGTAGACTTTGGAAGAACTACTTGATGGTCGTAAGGCTGTTGAGTACAGATGGATTTTAAAAGGAAGACGGACAATGATGGTAAATGTCACCATTAAGAAAGCTCGACTTGTCGTTAAGATGTTTTCCAACAAGTTCAAAGAGTTGACTACGATGAGACTTTCTCACTCGTAGCGATGCTAAGAGTCTGTTGGAATTATATTAGCGATTACTGCATTATTTATGAAATCTTGCAGATAGGATGTCAAAACATTGTTTCCTCGACGGTTTTTGAGGAAAGGTTGTATGTGATACAAACCGAAAGGTTTTGTCAATCCTAAAAGATGCTGATAGGTATGCAAAGCTCTAGCAATCCTTCTAAGGACTGGAGTAAGTATCTTGGAGTTGGAATGTATGCTTTGATGATGATCAAAGATTTTGGGTGTATACAAAGTTTATGAGAAACTTGTATTTCCAAAGAAGTGAGTGGGAGCACTATAGAATTTCTGATGAGTATATGTTGTTGACATATTGTTGATCAGAAATGATGTAGAATTTCTGGAAAGCATATAGGGTTATTTGGAAAGTGTTTTCAATGGAAAACCTGGATTAAGCTACTTGAACATTGAGCATCAAGATCTATAAGGATAGATCAAAACGCTTAATGGTGCTTTCAAATGAGCACATACCTTGACATGATCTTGAAGGTGTTCAAGATGGATCAGTCAAAGAAGGAGTTCTTGCCTAAGTTGTAAGGTATGAAGTTAAGACTTAAAGCTCGACCACGGCAGAATAGAGAGAAAGGACGAAGGTCGTCCCCTATGCTTAAGACATAGGCTCTACAGTATGCTATGCTGTGTACCGCACCTGAAGTGTGCCTTGCCATGAGTCAGTCAAGGGGTACAAGAGTGATCCAAGAATGGATCATAGTACAGCGGTCAAAGTTATCCTTAGTAACTAGTGGACTAAGGAATTTTTCTTGATTATGGAGGTGGTAAAAGAGTTCGTCGTAAAGGGTTACGTCGATGCAAGCTTAACACCTATCCGGATAGCTCTGAGTAGAGATACCGGATGCATATAATGGAGCAACAATTTAGAATAGCTCCAAGCAGAACAGTTATTTGGATTAGCTCCAAATGGAACGTGGTAGCTACATCTAGGAGATGACATAGAGATTTGTAAAGCACACACGGATCTGAAAGGTTCGGACCCGTTGACTAAAACCTCTCTCACAAGCAACATGATCAAACCTAAAACTCATTGAGTGTTAATCACATAGTGATGTGAACTAGACTACTGACTCTAGTAAACTCTTGGGTGTTAGTCACATGGCGATGTGACCTGTGAATGTTAATCACATGGCGATGTGAACTAGATTATTGACTCTAGTGCAAGTGGGAGACTGTTGGAAATATGCCCTAGAGGCAATAATAAATTGGTTATTATTATATTTCCTTGTTCATGATAATCGTTTATTATCCATGCTATAATTGTATTGATAGGAAACTCAGATACATGTGTGGATACATAGACAACACCATGTCCCTAGTAAGCCTCTAGTTGACTAGCTCGTTGATCAATAGATGGTTACGGTTTCCTGACCATGGACATTGGATGTCATTGATAACGGGATCACATCATTAGGAGAATGATGTGATGGACAAGACCCAATCCTAAGCATAGCACTAGATCGTGTAGTTCGTATGCTATAGCTTTTCTAATGTCAAGTATCATTTCCTTAGACCATGAGATTGTGCAACTCCCGGATACCGTAGGAATGCTTTGGGTGTATCAAACGTCACAACGTAACTGGGTGACTATAAAGGTGCATTACAGGTATCTCCGAAAGTGTCTGTTGGGTTGGCACGAATCGAGACTGGGATTTGTCACTCCGTGTAAGCGGAGAGGTATCTCTGGGCCCACTCGGTAGGACATCATCATATGCGCAATGTGACCAAAGAGTTGATCACGGGATGATGTGTTACGGAACGAGTAAAGAGACTTGCCGGTAACGAGATTGAACTAGGTATTGGATTCCGACGATCGAATCTCGGGCAAGTAACGTACCGATAGACAAAGGGAATTGTATACGGGATTGATTAAGTCCTTGACATCGTGGTTCATCCGATGAGATCATCGTGGAACATGTGGGAGCCATCATGGGTATCCAGATCCCGCTGTTGGTTATTGACCGGAGAGTCATCTCGGTCATGTCTGCATGTCTCCCGAACCCGTAGGGTCTACACACTTAAGGTTCGGTGACGCTAGGGTTATAGAGATATTGGTATGCGGTAACCCGAAAGTTGTTCGGAGTCCCGGATGAGATCCCGGACGTCACGAGGAGTTCCGGAATGGTCCGGAGGTAAAGAATTATATATAGGAAGTGCTATTTCGGCCATCGGGACAAGTTTCGGGGTCACCGGTATTGTACCGGGACCACCGGAAGGGTCCCGGGGGTCCACCGGGTGGGGACACCTGCCCCGGGGGGCCACATGGGCTGTAGGGGGTGTGCCTTGGCCTATATGGGCCAAGGGCACCAGCCCCAAGAGGCCCATGCGCCAAGAGAGAAAAAAGAGGAGAGTCCTAAAAGGGGAAGGCACCTCCGAGGTGCCTTGGGGAGGATGGACTCCTCCCCACCCTTGGCCGCACCCTTCCTTGGAGGAAGGGGCAAGGGCTGCGCCTCCCCCTCTCCCTTGGCCCTATATATAGTGGGGAAAAGGAGGAGCAAACCAATCTAAGGCCTGGCGCCTCCCTCTCCCTCCCGTGACACATCTCCCTCCTCCCGCAGCGCTTAGCGAAGCCCTGTTGGAATCCCGCTACTTCCACCACGCCGTCGTGCTGCTGGATCTCCATCAACCTCTCCCTCTCTCCTTGCTGGATCAAGGCATGGGAACGTCATCGGGCTGTACGTGTGTTGAACGCGGAGGTGCCGTGCGTTCGGCACTTGATCATCGGTGATTTGAATCACGACGAGTACGACTCCATCAACCCCGTTCACTTGAACGCTTCCGCTTAGCAATCTACAAGGGTATGTAGATGCACTCTCTTTCCCCTCGTTGCTGGTTTCTCCATAGATAGATCTTGGTGACACGTAGGAAAATTTTGAATTTCTGCTACGTTCCCCAACAAATATTGAGGTCATGTTGCAACATAATTTATGCGGAACCATGAGAAAATTTAGGCCTTGTTGCAACATATAATTAGCTTCTCTTCATTAGGTACTTAAATATGACATTGGGAATTTAATCCTGCTTTGCTTGGGAATCACAGTGGTCAATAAAAAGGTGGGATGCGGGAGGAGAAATTTTATTGCTTGCTGTAATGTACTTGAGGCATTTTCTGCCTTCTGCCCGTAGCAAAGCACGGGCATTGTCCTAATAATAATAGTATTCATGGAGATTTCTTTGGTGGAATTTATGCAACTCGTATAGCTAACTTTCTTGAGATACACATACGTGGAGATGATATTGAGTTGCCTCCTTCTTATCTAGATTATGATGCTATGGTTCGTCATCAGTTTGTTGAGAGGAACAGCCAGTCCCTCCAATACCGACTAATCTTTGACAGACGACGCACCTATCACGTCGCTCTCCCTGCTCCCGCTTTCTTTGACTTTCAGGAAAAGGGGAGATATGTTATAACCAGGGAGGAGGCGAACGAGCATAAGAGGAGGACGGGGACAACTCGCCTCCAAGTGGCAGCTCATGAGGCAATAGCTGATGCATCACGGTATGACCCCAACTACAACTTTGGATATCCGCCAGGCCAGCCGTGGCAGTAGACCAACTTAGGCCAAAAGTCTAAGCTTGGGGGAGTACGTATTTCTCACCGACATTACATTCATGTTCACACACTCATGCTAGTTGTCGGTGCTCATACTTTTTCATTGTAATGTCCATGCTAGTTTATTTCTCTTTTTATGCTTTCTTCTTGTGTGTTTGATAAACCTTAAGAAAAACCAAAAAAATTAGTTGTAGCTTTTAGTTAGTTTACTTTCTATGCCTATAGTAGTAGTAACTAAAAAGAAAACCCAAAAAGATTTCTCATTCTTCTTTTGCTTGTTGGGAGCTTTCCCGTGTAAATTATTTTGTTTCTTTTCTTTGGGGGTCGAGAGGAGAAGATCATAATGAAAATGTTGAGTGGCTCTTACATGCATTATTGTTGATCTAACAAAGAATCCATATTACCTTGTCTTCTATCTTGAATTGAATGCTTGTAGATTCCGGCTTAGTCCAATGCACGCGCACTATTATTATTATCCACACTATTCGGTCGTGCAAGTGAAAGGCAATAATGACGATATATGATGAACTTATTGAGATGATAAAAGCTGGTATGAACTCGACCTCTCTTGTTTTTATAAATATGATTAGTTCATCGTTCGTAATTCAGCCTATTATGAAAGAAACATGTTTGCAATGATAATTAGAGATTATAGTTGCTTATGCCATGATTAATTAGCTAGGAGTTTATAATGGTTTACCTTGCATGCCAACATGTTATTAAAATGGTTGTGATGTGGTATGATAGGGTGGTATCCTCTTTTGAACGATTCGAGTGGCTTGACTTGGCACATGTTCACGCATGTAGTTGAAACAAAATCAACATAGCCTCTACGATATTTATGTTCATGGCGCATTATATTCTACTCATGCTTGCATTCGGTGTTGATTAACTTTAATGCATGTTCATGACTGTTGTCGCTCTCTAGCTGGTCGCTTCCCAGTCTTTTTCTAGCCTTCACTTGTACTAAGCGGGAATATTGCTTGTGCATCCAATCCCATAAACCTCAAAGTTATTCCATATGAGTCCACCATACCTACCTATACACGGTATCTACCTGCCGTTCCAAGTAAATTTGTATGTGCCAAACTCTAAACCTTCAAATAAACATTCTATTTTGTATGCTTGAATAGCTCATGTATCAACAAGGGTTGTATGTATCTTCTATGCTAGGCGGGTTATTCTCAAGAGGAGTGGACTCCGCTCCTCACTCACGAGAAAATGGCTGGTCACCGGGATGCCTAGTCCCATGCTTTATACAAATCAAATCAAAATAACTTCAAACAAAACTCCCCCGGGACTCTTGTTAGTTGGACGCACTCATTGTTTCGAGCAAGCCATGGATTGATGCTTGTTAATGGAGGGAGAGTATAAACTTTACCATTCTGTTTGGGAACCGCCTATAATGTGTGTAGCATTGAAGATATCAAGATCTCTCGGTTCTTATGTTGACAATGAAAGTATACCGCTCAAAATATTATTCATATCTATTTCAAAATCGAGCTCTGGCACCTCTACAAATCCCTGCTTCCCTCTGCGAAGGGCCTATCTATTTAGTTTTATGTTGAGTCATCATCCTCTTATTAAAAAGCACCAGTTGGAGAGCACCGCTATCATTTGCATCCATTACTATTAGTTTACATTGAGTATGACTTGACTGGATCTCTTTTACCATGAATTACAATGTCTAATCAGTCCTTGATTTTTAAAGGTGCTCTGCATTTATGTTTTGCGGTCCCAGAAAGGGCTAGCGAGATACCATCTTGTTATATCATATTATGATTGTTTTGAGAAAGTGTTGTCATCCGAGATTTATTATTATTGCTCGCTAGTTGATTATGCCATTGATATGAGTAAACATGAGACCTAAATGTTATTGCGAATGTGGTTAGTTCATAATCTTTGCTGAAAACTTGAATGTTGGCTTTACATATTTACAACAATAAGAGCAAACAGAGTTTGTAAAAGTTTTTCTTTATCACTTTCAGTTTATCAACTGAATTGCTTGAGGACAAGCAAATGTTTAAGCTTGGGGGAGTTGATACGTCTCCGTCGTATCTACTTTCCCAAACACTTTTGCCCTTGTTTTGGACTCTAACTTGCATGATTTGAATGGAACTAACCCGGACTGACACTGTTTTCAGCAGAATTGCCATGGTGTTATTTTTGTGCAGAAATAAAAGTTCTCGGAATGACCTGAAAATCAACGGAGAATATTTTTGGAATATATAAAAATACTAGAAGAAAGATCCACGTCAGGGGGCCCACACCTTGTCCACGAGGGTGGGGCGCGTCTACCCCCCTGGGCGCGTCCCCCTACGTCGTGGGCCCCCTGACGCTCCACCGACCTCAACTCCAACTCCATATATTCGTGTTCGGGGAGAAAAAAATCAGAGAGAAGGATTCATCGTGTTTTATGATACGGAGCCGCCGCCAAGCCCTAAACTCTCTCGGGAGGGCTGATCTGGAGTCCGTTCGAGGCTCCGGAGAGGGGAATCCGTCAACATCGTCATCATCAACCTTCCTCCATCACCAATTTCATGATGCTCACCGCTGTGCGTGAGTAATTCCATCGTAGGCTTGCTAGACGGTGATGGGTTGGATGAGATTTATCATGTAATCGAGTTAGTTTTGTTAGGGTTTGATCCCTAGTATCCACTATGTTCTGAGATTGATGTTGCTATGACTTTGCTATGCTTAATGCTTGTCACTACGGCCCGAGTGCCATGATTTCATATCTGAACCTATTACGTTTTCATGAATATATGTGAGTTCTTGATCCTATCTTGCAAGTCTATAGTCACATACTATGTGTTATGATCCGGCAACCCCGAAGTGACAATAATCAGGACCACTCCCGGTGATGACCGTAGTTTGAGGAGTTCATGTATTCACTATGTGTTAATGCTTTGGTCCGGTACTCTATTAAAAGGAGGCCTTAATATCCCTTAGTTTCCAATAGGACCCCGCTGCCACGGGAGGGTAGGACAAAAGATGTCATGCAAGTTCTTTTCCATAAGCACGTATGACTATATTCGGAATACATGCCTACATTACATTGATGAATTGGAGCTAGTTCTGTGTCACCCTATGTTATAACTGTTGCACGATCGATCGCATCCGGCATAATTCTCCATCACCGATCCATTGCCTACGAGCTTTTCATATATTTTTCTTCGCTTATTTACTTTTCCGTTGCTATTGTCACAATCACTGCAAAACCCAAAAATATTACTTTTGCTATTGTTACCACTACTATCATATTACTTTGCTACTAAATACTTTGTTGCAGATATTAAGTTTCCAGGTGTGGTTGAATTGACAACTTAGCTGTTAATACTTGAGAATATTCTTTGGCTCCCCTTGTGTCGAATCAATAAATTTGGGTTGAATACTCTACCCTCGAAAACTGTTGCGATCCCCTATACTTGTGGGTTATCACCTATATATTCTCATAATTATTCGCTTTTCTATCAATTTCTCGACAGTAATTTGTTCACCCACCATAATACTTATGCTATCTTGAGATAAGCCACTAGTGAAACATATGGCCCCCGGGTCTATTCTCCATTATATTAATCTCCCGTCAACAAGTTATTTCTATTACCGTTTATTTTGCAATCTTTACTTTTAATCTTTATCATAAAAATACCAAAAATATTATCTTATCATCTCTATCAGATCTCACTCTCGTAAGTGACCGTGAAGGGATTGACAACCCCTTTATCGCGTTGGTTGCGGGGTTCTTATTTGTTTGTGTAGGTACGAGGGACTTGCGTGTGGCCTCCTACTGGATTGATACCTTGGTTCTCAAAAACTGAGGGAAATACTTACGCTACTTTGCTGCATCACCCTTTCCTCTTCAAGGGAAAACCAATGCAGTGCTCAAGAGGTAGCAAGAAGGATTTCTGGTGCCGTTGCCAGGGAGATCTACGCACAAGTCAAGACATACCAAGTACCCATCACAAACTCTTATCCCTCGCATTACATTATTTGCCATTTGCCTCTCGTTTTCCTCTCCCCCACTTCACCCTTACCGTTTTATTCGCCCCCTTTTTCTGTTCACTTTTTCTTTCGCTTGCTTCTTGTTTGCTTGTGCGTTGGACTGCTTGCTTGTCACGATGGCTCAAGATAATACTAAATTGTGTGACTTTGCCAATACCAACAACAATGATTTTCTTAGCACTTCGATTGCTCCTCTTACCGATGCTGAATCTTGTGAAATTAATGCTGCTTTGCTGAATCTTGTCATGAAAGATCAATTCATCGACCTTCCTAGTGAAGATGCCGCTACCCATCTAAATAGCTTTGTTGATTTATGTGATATGCAAAAGAATAAAGATGTGGACAATGATATTGTTAAACTGAAGCTATTTCCGTTTTCTCTTAGAGATCGTGCTAAAACTTGGTCTTCGTCTTTGCCTAAAAATAGTATTGATTCATGGAATAAGTGCAAAGATGCTTTTATCTCTAAATATTTTCCTCCCGCTAAGATCATCTCTCTTAGAAACGATATTATGAATTCTAAGCAACTTGATCATGAACATGTTGCACAAGCTTGGGAGAGGATGAAATTAATGATACATAATTGCCCTACACATGGTTTGAATTTATGGATGATTATACAAAAATTTATGCCGGATTGAATTTTGCTTCTAGAAATCTTTTAGATTCAGCCGCGGGAGGCAGTTTTATGGAAATCACTTTAGGAGAAGCTACTAAACTCCTAGATAATATTATGGTTAATTATTCTCAATGGCACACTGAAAGATCTACTAGTAAAAGGGTGCATGCAATTGAAGAGATTAATGTTTTGAGTGGAAAGATGTATGAACTTATGAAATTGTTTGCTAATAAGAGTGTTTCTTATGATCCTGATGATATGCCTTTATCCACTTTGATTGAGAATAAAAATGAATCTATGGATGTGAATTTTGTTGGTAGGAACAATTTTGGTAACAACTAACAACGCTTATAGAGGAAATTTTAATCCTAGGTCGTATCCTAGTAATTCTTCTAATAATTATGGTAATTACTACAACAAATCTTATGGAAATTTTAATAAGATGCCCTCTGATTTTGAGACTGGTGTTAAGGAATTTATGATTTCTCAAAAGAATTTCAATGCTTTGCTTGAAGAAAAATTGCCCAAGACTGATGAGTTGGCTAGGAACATGGATAGAATTTCTCTTGATGTTAATTCTTTGAAACTTAGATCTATTCCACCTAAGCATGATATAAATGAGTCTCTCAAGGTCATGAGAATTTCCATTGATGAGTGCAAAGAAAGAATCGCTAGGATGTGTGCTAAAAAGATTGCTTTGTGAAAGCGTGTTCTTCTAGTTTCCATGATAATAATGTTGAAGATCTGAAAGTTATTGATGTCTCTCCTATTAAATCTTTGTTTTGCAATATGAATCTTGATAATGATGGGACTGGAGATGAGTCAACTTTAGTTAGAAGGCGTCCCAATGATTCAGAGTTTTTAGATCTTGATGCAAAATTTGGTAAAAGTGGGATGGAAGAGGTCAAAACTTTACATAGCAATGAACCCACTATCTTGGATTTCAAGGAATTTAATTACGATAATTGCTCTTTAATAGATTGTATTTCCTTGTTTCAATCCGTGCTAAATTCTCTGCATGCTTATAGTCAAAATAAGGCTTTTACTAAACATATCGTTGATGCTTTAATGCAATCTTATGAAGAAAAGCTTGAACTGGAAGTTTCTATCCCTAGAAAACTTTATGATGAGTGGGAACCTACTATTAAAATTAAAATTAAAGATCATGAATGTCATGCTTTGTGTGATTTGGGTGCTAGTGTTTCCACGATTCCAAAAACTTTGTGTGATGTGTTAGGTTTCCATGAATTTGATGATTGTTCTTTAAATTTGCACCTCGCGGATTCCACTATTAAGGAACCTATGGGAAGAATTAATTATGTTCTTATTGTTTCAAATAGGAATTATGTGCCCGTAGATTTCATTGTCCTTGATATAGGTTGCAATCCTTCATGTCCTATTATTCTTGGTAGACCTTTCCTTAGAATGATTGGTGCAATTATTGATATGAAAGAAGGGAATATTAGATTCCAATTTCTATTAAGGAAAGGCATGGAACACTTTCCTAGAAAGAAAATTAAATTACCTTATGAATCTATTATGAGAGCTACATATGGATTGCATACCAAAGATGATAATACATAGATCTATCCTTGCTTTTATGCCTAGCTAGGGCCGTTAAACGATAGCACTTTTTGGGAGGCAACCCAATTTTATTTTTGTTTCTTGATTTTTGATTCTGTTTAGTAATAAACAATTCATCTAGCCTATGTTTAGATGTGGTTTTATGCTTTTAATTAGTGTTCGTGCCAAGTAGAACCTTTGGGAAGACTTGGGGAAAGTCTTTGCGATCTTGCTGTAAAAAACAGAAACTTTAGCGCTCACAAGATTTGCTGCCATTTTTTACTGGAGAGTGCAATTAGGTTGATTCTTTTTGCAGATGATTAATAGATAAATTATTCACGTCCAGAAATTTATGTTAGAATTTTTTTGAGTTCCAGAAGTTTGCGTTTGATACATATTACTACACACTGTTCTGTTTTTGATAGATTCTGTTTTTCGTGTGTTGTTTGCTTATTTTGATGAATCTATGGCTAGTAATGGAGTTTATGAACCATAGAAAAGTTGGAATACAGTAGGCTTAACACCAATATAAATAAATAATGAGTTTATTACAGTACCTTGAAGTGGTGTTTTGTTCTCTTTCGCTAACAGAGCTCACGAGATTTTCTGTTAAGTTTTGTGTTGTGAAGTTTTCAAGTTTTGGGTAAAGATTTGATGGATTATGGAACAGGGAGTGGCAAGATCCTAAGCTTGGGGATGCCCAAGGCACCCCAAGGTAAAATCCAAGGACAACCAAAATCCTAAGCTTGGGGATGCCTCAGAAGGCATCCCGTCTTTCGTCTTCATCCATCGGTAACTTTACTTGGAGCTATATTTTTATTCACCACATGATATGTGTTTTGCTTGGAGCGTCTTGTATGATTTGAGTCTTTGTTTTTTAGTTTACCACAATCATCCTTGCTGTACACACCTTTTGAGAGAGACACACATGAATTGGAATTCATTAGAATACTCTGTGCTCCACTTATATCTTTTGAGTTGGATAATTTTGCTCTAGTGCTTCGCTTATATATTTTAGAGCACGTCGGTGGTTCTATTTTATAGAAATAATTGATCTATCATGATTCACTTATATTATTTTGAGAGTCCTTTAGAACAGCATGGTAATTTGCTTTGGTTATAAAATAAGTCCTAATATGATAGGCATCCAAGATAAAAACCTGAAAGTGCATTAAATACTAAGAGAAGTTGGATACTTGATAGTTGTTTTGAGATATAAAGGTGGTAATATTAGAGGTGTGCTAGTTGAGAAATTGTGAAATTGAGAAATACTTGTGTTGAAGTTTGCAAGTCCCGTAGCATGCACGTATGGTAAACATTGTGTGACAAATTTGAAGCATGAGGTGTTCTTTGATTGCTTTCCTTATGAGTGGCAGTCGGGGACGAGCGATGGTCTTTTCCTACCAATCTATCCCCCTAGGAGCATGCGCGTAGTGCTTGGTTTCGATGACTTGTAAATTTTTGCAATAAGTATGTGAGTTCTTTATGACTAATGTTGAGTCCATGGATTATACGCACTCTCACCCTTCCATCATTGCTAGCCTCTTTGGTACCGTGCATTGCCCTTTCTCACCTTGAGAGTTGGTGCAAACTTCGCTGGTGCATCCAAACCCCATGATATGATACGCTCTATCACACATAAGCCTCCTTATATCTTCCTCAAAACAGCCACCATACCTACCTATTATGGCATTTCCATAGCCATTCCAAGATATATTGCCATGCAACTTTCCACAGTTCCGTTTATTATGACACGCATCATCATTGTCATATTGCCTTGCATGATCATGTAGTTGACATCGTATTTGTGGCAAAGACACCATGCTTAATTTTTCATACATGTCACTCTTGATTCATCGCATATCCCGGTACACCGCCGGAGGCATTCGCATAAAGTCATATTTTGGTCTAAGTATCGAGTTGTAATTCTTGAGTTGTAAGTAAATAAAAGTGTGATGATCATCATTAGAGCATTGTCCCATATGAGGAAAGGGTGATGGAGACTATGATTCTCCACAAGCCGGGATGAGACTCCGGACGAATAAAAAGAAAAGAAAAAAAGAGGCCAAAAAAGGGGAAAAAAGAAAAGGCCCAAATAAGAAAATGAGAGAAAAAGAGAGAAGGGACAATGTTACTATCCTTTTTTCCAAACTTGTGCTTCAAAGTAGCACCATGATCTTCATGATATAGAGTCTCTTATTTTGTCACTTCCATATACTAGTGGGAATTTTTCATTATAGAACTTGGCTTGTATATTCCAATGATGGGCTTCCTCAAATGCCCTAGGTCTTCGTGAGCAATCAAGTTGGATGCACACCCAATTAGTTTCTTTGATGAGCTTTCATAAATTTATAGCTCTAGTGCATCTGTTGCATGGCAATCCCTACTCCTTGCATTGACATCAATCAGTGGGCATCTCCATAGCCCATTGATTAGCCGCGTCAATGTGAGACTTTCTCATTTTTTTTGTCCCCTCACACAACCTCAATCATTATATTCTATTCCACCCATAGTGCTATGTCCATGGCTCACGCTCATATATTGCGTAAAAGTTGAAAGAGTTTGAAAAGGCTAAGTATGAAACAATTGCTTGACTTGTCATCGGGGTTGTGCATGATGAGAGCATTTTGTGTGACGAAAATGAAGCATGGCAAAACTATATGATTTTGTAGGGATAAGCTTTCTTTGTCTATGTTATTTTGATAAGACATAATTGCTTGGTTAGCATGCTTGAAGTATTATTATTTTTATGTCAACATTAAACTTTTATCTTGAATCTTTCGGATCTGAACATTCATGCCATAATAAAGAAAATTACATTGGAGAATATGCTAGAAAGCATTCCACATCAAAAATTCTGTTTTTTTATCATTTACCTACTCGAGGACGAGCAGGAATTAAGCTTGGGGATGCTTGATACGTATCCAACGTATCTATAATTTTTGATTGTTCCATGCTATTATATATTCTGTTTTGGATGTTTAATGGGATTTATTATACACTTTTATATTATTTTTGGGACTAACCTATTAACCCAAGGCCGGTGCAAATTGCTGTTTTTTGCTATTTCAGTGTTTCGCAGAAAAGGAATATCAAACGGAGTCCAAACGTGATCCAAAGGACTTGGAGTGGACGTAAAGAAACAACCGAGGAGGCCACGAGGCAGGGAGGCGCGCCTGCCCCTGGGCGCGCCCCCACCCTCGTGGGCCCCGCGTGGCTCTCCTGACCGACTTCCTTCGCCTATATATGCTCATATACCCTGAAAACACCGAGGAGCACCACGAAACCCTATTTCCACCGCCGCAACCTTCTGTACCCATGAGATCCCATCTTGGGGCCTTTTCTGGAGCTCCGCCGGAGGGGGCATCGATCACGGAGGGCCCCTACATCAACTCCATGGCACCTCCGATGATGTGTGAGTAGTTTACTTCAGACCTTCGGGTCCATAGCTATTAGCTAGATGGCTTCTTCTCTCTCTTTGGATCTCAATACAAAGTTCTCCTCGATCTTCTTGGAGATCTATTTGATGTAACTCTTTTTGCGGTGTGTTTGTCGAGATCCAATGAATTGTGGGTTTATGATCAATATTATCTATGAACAATATTTGAATCTCCTCTGAATTCTTTTATGTATGATTTGTTATCTTTGCAAGTCTCTTTGAATTATTAGTTTGGTTTGGCCTACTAGATTGATCTTTCTTGCAATGGGAGAAGTGCTTAGCTTTGGGTTCAATCTTGCGTTGCTCGATCCCAGTGACAGAAAGGGAAATGACACGTATTGTATTGTTGCCAATGAGGATAAAAAGATGGGGTTTATATCATATTGCTTGAGTTTATCCCTCTACATCATGTCATCTTACCTAATGCGTTACTCTGTTCTTATGAACTTAATACTCTAGATGCATGCTGGATAGAGGGCGATGTGTGGAGTAATAGTAGTAGATGCAGGCAGGAGTCGGTCTACTTGTCACGGAAGTGATGCCTATATACATGATCATGCCTAGATATTCTCATAATTATTCACTTTTCTATCAATTGCTCGATAGTAATTTGTTCACCCACAGTATTACTTATGCTATCTTGAGAGAAGCCACTAGTGAAACCTATGGCCCCGGGGTCTATTCTCCATTATATTAATCTCCCGTCAACAAGTTATTTCTATTACCGTTTATTTTGCGATCTTTACTTTTAATCTTTATCATAAAAATACCAAAAATATTATTTTATCATCTCTATCAGATCTCACTCTCGTAAGTGACCGTGAAGGGATTGACAACCCCTTTATCCCGTTGGTTGCGGGGTTCTTATTTGTTTGTGTAGGTACGAGGGACTTGCATGTGGCCTCTTACTGGATTGATACCTTGGTTCTCAAAAACTAAGGGAAATACTTACGCTACTTTGCTGCATCACCCTTTCCTCTTCAAGGGAAAACCAACGCAGTGCTCAAGAGGTAGCACTTCTTCACGAGAGACACAACGTTGAAATGCCCATGTAACACTGCGATGGTGCAACTGCCCATTGACAATTGTCATTGACTTAGACCGCCGGGTTATCTGTCTGGCCAAGAGCTCATCCTCTGGCAACTCACACCGGTTATGTAAGCCAAATACGGAACCGTCCAATCAGGAATAGCATGGAGAGCCACCACCAATTGTGCTTCCGGGTCAGGAACAGCAAGGTCCTCCTCTGTAGGCAATTTGACAGAAGGATTAAGCAAAGTGTCCAGGAACGTGTTAGGTGGCACTGGCTTACGCTGAGACCCTAGCCGGCTTAAAGCATCAGCCGCCTCATTCTTCCTGTGATCAATATGATCAACTTGATAGCCCTTCAAATGACCCGCAATGGCATCAACCTCTCGGCGGTAAGCCGCCATGAGCGGATCTTTAGAATCCTAAGTACCAGAAACTTGCTGAGCCACCATATCTGAATCGCCGAAGCACCTTACCTGGCTTAAGTTCATCTCCTTAGCCATACGAAGACCATGGAGTAAAGCCTCATACTCAGCTGCATTGTTAGTACAGGGAACATTAACCAGAGATAAGAAAATTTGTCATCTCGTGGGGAAGTCAAGATGACTCCAGCCCCCGAGCCCTCCAACTGTCTGGATCCATCAAAATGAATAGTCCAATATGTGTTATCTGGCTTTTCCTCAGGTGCCTGTAACTCTGTCCAGTCATTGATGAAATCCACAAGTGCTTGGGATTTGGTGGCTGTTCGAGGCACATATTTTAAATCGTGAGGTCCGAGCTCAATGGCCCACTTAGCAACCCGGCCTGTGGCTTCCCTGTTTTGGATTATCTCCCAAGGGAGCAGAACTAACCATAGTGAAAGGATGACCTTGAAAATATTTCTTAAGATTCCGGCTTGCCATGAACACCCCATAAACAAGTTTTTGCCAGTGTGGGTACCTCTGTTTGGACTCGAGAAGCACCTCACTGATGTAATAAACTCGCCGTTGGACCGGGTACTCCTTGCCTGCCTCCTTTCTTTCCACCATGACAGCTACACTGACAGCCCGGCTATTAGCAGCCACATATAACAACAGAGGCTCTTTATCAACAGGGGCAGCAAGCACGGGCGGCTCAGCCAGTTGTTTCTTCAAATCCTCAAATGCTTGATTAGCAGCATCACTCCAAACAAAGTGATATGTCTTCTTCATCATCTGATAAAGAGGAATAGCCTGCTCACCCAACTGGCTTATGAACCGGCTCAGAGCCGCAATACAACCCGCCAGACGCTGAACATCATTAACACATGCCAACTTAGCCAATGAAGTAATGGCTTTGATCTTCTCCGGGTTAGCTTCAATGCCTCTGTTAGAAACCAGGAAACCCAAGAGCTTGTCTGCTGGCACACTAAAGACGCACTTAGCCGGGTTGAGCATCATCTTGTAGACCCGAAGATTGTCAAACATCTCCTTTAAATCATCAATCAGGGTCTCCTTCTCTCTTGACTTCACCACAATGTCATCCACATAAGCATGAATGTTGCACCCAATCTGATTGTGAAGGCAATTTTGCACACACTGCTGATAAGTCGCCTGGGCACTCTTGAGCCCAAAAGGCATAAACACATAGCAAAAGGCTCCAAACGGAGTAATGAAGGCCGTCTTCTCCTAGTCCTTAACTGCCATCTTGATCTGATGATAACCAGAATAAGCATCCAAAAAACTCAAACGCTCACAACCCGCCATAGCATCAATGATTTGATCAAGACGAGGGAGAGCAAATGGATCAGCCGGACAAGCCTTATTTAAGTCAGTGTAATCCACACAAATTCGCGAAGTGCCGTTCTTTTTGAGTACCAGCACCGGATTAGCCAACCACTCAGGATGAAAAACTTCAATGATAAACCCGGACGCCAAAAGCTGGGCCACTTCCTCACAAATGGCCTTCCGCCTCTCCTCGTTGAACCGGTGAAGAAATTGCTTGAACGGTTTAAACTTTGGATCAATATTAAGAGTGTGCTTAGCGAGTTCCCTCGGTACACCCGGCATGTCTGAGGGCTTCCATGCAAAGATGTCCCGGTTCTCAAGGATGAACTCGATGAGCGCGCTTTCCTATTTCGGATCCAAATTAGCGCTGATGCTGAACTGTTTAGATGAGTCGCCAGGGACGAAATTAACCATTTTAGTATCATCCGTCGATTTAAACTTTAACGAAGGATCATGCTCTGTGGTTGGTTTCTTCAAGGACGTCATGTCTGCCGGGTCAACATTGTCCTTGTAAAATTTCAGCTCCTCCATTGCACAAACTGATTCAGCATAAGTCGCATCACCTTCCTCACATTCCAAGGCCACCTTGCGACTCCCATGCACTATGATGGTGCCTTTATAACCCGGCATTTTAAGCTGCAAGTAAACATAGCAGGGCCTCGCCATGAACTTAGCATAAGCCGCCCGCCCAAACAGAGCATGATAAGGGCTTTTGATCTTGACCTTCGAAGGTTAACGTCTCAGACCTGGAATCGTGCTCATCTCCAAAGGCAACTTCTAACGATATCTTCCCCACTGGGTAGGCCGACTTACCTGTCACGACACCATGGAAAACAGTGTTTGATGGCTTGAGATTCTTCTCTGTCAGTCCCATGTGTCGGAAGGTCTCATAATAAAGTATGTTAATGCTGCTACATCCATCCATGAGCACCTTAGTAAACTTATAACCCCCAACTTGAGGTGCCACCACCAAAGCCAGATGACCCGGATTATCAACCCGGGGTGGATGATCCTCTCGACTCCATATGATAGGCTGCTCAGACCATCATAGATAACGTGGGACCGCCGACTCAATGGCGTTCACAGCTCTCTTGTAAAGCTTCTGATCCCGTTTACACAAACAGGTAGTGAAAACGTGGTACTGCCCACTATTCAATTGTTTTGGATTGCTTTGATAACCGGACTGCTGCTGCTGATTCCCCTGACTATTCTGCTGATTGTAACCACCGTGACCCTGAAACCCGAAACTTGAGCCGCCGCCTCCATGACCCGAACCGTGAGAGCCGGACCCTGATCCACCATTTGGGCCATGGTGGCGCTGGATGGATTCCCAAAAGCTCCTCATTATGCTGCAATCCTTCCACGAATGAGTAGCCGGCTTACGATCCGTTCCCTGTTTTGGACATGGCTGATTTAACATTGCTTCAAGGTCAAATCCTGCCCTCAGAGCCGGCGGCCCCGTCTGTCCCCTACAGCGCTGGTTATGATTGCATGCACCTGTGTTGGCCACAAAGTCATCAGCCTTGCGCTTACCGTTGCTACCTTGATTGGTAGAGTTGTACTGTTGTCCCTTCATGTCCTTACTCTTCTTTCCCTTTCCCGATCTTTCGTCCTCTGAATCAGGGTCCTTGGTACAATCAGAGTCGGCATACTTAACAAGAGCCGCCATCAGCTCCCCCATGTCGTTGTAATGACGCTTGAGCCGCCCAAGCTTCTGCTTGAGTGGAATGAACCGGCAATTTTTCTCCAACATCAGAACCGCCGAGCCAACGCTGATGTTATCTAAAGAATGTATGATGGTTGAGACCCGACGCACCGAGCTCGTCATTGACTCGCCCTCAGCCTGGACGCAAGAAACCAGATCCACAATCGACATAGGCTGCTTGCACGTGTCTTTGAAATTCTGTATAAACTGGGCTTTCAGCTCCGCCCATGACCCGATGGAATTAGCCGGCAATCCCTTCAACCAGGTATGAGCCGTCCCTTCTAACATCATGGTGAAGTACTTGGCATAAGCAGCTACACTAATATTCATCATCTCCATGGCCATCTCATAACTCTTCACCCACGCCTCAGGGGGTTGATCGGCTGTGTAATTAGGCACCTTACGAGGGCCTTTGAAGTCCTTGGGCAGACGCTCATTGCGTATAGCTGCCATTAGACACGGCACACCGAAAAGCCTTGGAAGTCACACATTCCTCAATTGAAGCCGTCGGGTAAACCAGCGTGCTGATGAGCCGCTAGTTGAGCTGCCAGCTCAGCCTCCCGACGTGCTCTGGCCTGGTCCACCAAATCCTGTGTGTTGGCTCCATTGCGTGCCAAGTCATGTTCGAGAAGTTGGTTACGACGCCGTTCAATACTTGAGACCATTGGGGAGTCAATGTGCCTGCTGTAGCTCCGGCTTGGACGAGGGGTCTCATGAATCCGATCACGGCTATAAGAGTAAGCCTGCTGCTGCACCAGAGCTGTTTGGAGAAGCTCCCTGGCCCTTCGGGTTTCAACCGCTGCTGGAGTTTCACCCTCGTCAGTCAGAGCCGCCAATCGTGTAGCTGCAGCAATCATGTTGTCCAGAGGAGTGGAGTAATGACCTGGCGGTGTCATCACATGCTGAGGCGGAGTGCTGTTCATACGTGGCTGGCTGGGCGGTTCAACTATCCGGTTCACCACCGGCGGGTTACTGGCCCCAGCTCCAGGGGTGTTGAAGAGATCCTTCGACTCGTAAACCAAAGGCAAACGACTCTGGTGCTTCCTCCTCAAGACTTCGTGTGAAGCGTTCTGACCTACCCTAAGCCGATATGAATCTGCCTGAATCTGCTGTGCTTGGGCGTCCAAAACGGCTTGTTCTGCAGCCATCCTAGCGTTTTCTGTCGCTAAGTCTGCTTTAGCTTGTGCTATTCCATCACGTAATTTAGCCACTTCTACCTTCTGTTGCTCCTGGTTTTCTGGGGTTACCTCAACCTCCATCAGAGTCGCCAGAGCATCCAACAGATCTGTTAAGACTTGAGCCGGCGGACGAGCTGAACCGCCAGCCCCGGCTGCCATAACCGCAGTTGCACTAGAAGTCATAGCCGTGGCGGCTGTTGAGCCAAGAACCGGCTGTGTGCCAGCCATGAAGATCGCCACCCTATTCGGCGGCTCATGGGGGTCCGGAATACTGTCGCCATCGGAACAGCCCCCAAGCCTTCCATCTTGCAGCTGATACATTGAATTGGTCTCACCCGTGGATTCATCATCAGAGCAGATTTTCGTCTCACCGCCGGAGACAGAGCCTTCCAACTCAGCCCCATGGGTGAATCCAACGAAGACATGCTTTATGGCGGGCTGAGCCCGGGCGGGTCGTGCACGCTGAGCCGTCTCGATGATGTCGGTGTAGATGTCCGGCTCAGGGCCCGGCTCGCCAATCTTGCCGATGAAGACATGGATTCCGCTGAAGGGGACCCGGTACCCATACTCAATTGAGCCGGTCTCGGGGGCCTAGCTTGCATCCTCGATGTAGAGCTTGCCGCGACCACTCTTGGTCATCCGGCCCATAGCGTATCCCTTGAGCCCTTCGAAGCTGCCCTTTAAGAACTCGAAACCACCGTGCGCTGGCCCCACGATGGGCGCCAAGTGTCGTGGAAGTGTCACGGCAGATGTCCTCATGGAAGGACTTAGTTGAGGAGCCATTGCGACAAGGTTAGCTTAAAGGGGTTAAACGGGACAAAGGACACGGGGAGTTTATACTGGTTCGGCCCCTCGCGGTGAAGGTAAATGCCTACTCCAGTTGAGGTGGTATTGCTAGGGTTTCGATTACCATGGAGCAAACACGATTTGCCTGGCTCTCGATTTGATGTTTCTTGCCATAAGCTGTTGCCGGGTCGTCCCCTTATATACATGGGTTGACGCACTGCGGCCTACAGAGTCCCGGCCGGCTCATACAACGTGTCCAGCTCGGTGACGTATCTTACATGCCTTATATTACAAGTCTACACATACATGACGGTTTATATTTACGGGCCTTAAGCCGCCTCTGGGCTTGGGCCTTTTACAAGCCTAAGTGTGAACCGCCATCTTGTATAGTCTTGGGCTTCATTTAGATGAACCGCCGTTGTGGTTGACCCAGCCCCTCCCGGGCGGGTCATACCTGATAGTTATATCCCCAACACAAAGTTTGGTCAAATTTATAAAAAATCAACAACTACAATACAACAAGTTAATATCATTAAATACACAGTAAACATATAATTCCATATGATATCCATCTAGTAGTGTAGTTATTGATATTTACAAACTTTGCATCATTTGACTCTAGACCCCAGTAGACAGCGAACTTTCGCTAGCTAGGAGGGATGGCATTTGCGAATGTTTTTATGACAAATTCTTCAAAAACGGGCAACATAATTTTGCTGTGAAAATTGCCAGGATTGCTTAAAGAAACTGCCATGTTCCCGCAACCTAAATTGCCGCGAAAAATGTTCGTTTTGCCATACACCTCCACTGAACGTTCGCTGGACAACACCACCAAATTTATAATCATTCTCTCAAGCATGAAGGGTGTATGAAACATGTTTCGAAAGTTGCTAGGAAATGATGATAACCCCAAAGAGCACTGTGTCACTCGCCAAACAACTATTTATGTTGTTTCTTTATTTAATATAACCACACGCAAATTTCTTATTACCCTTCTGATCCGTTTCACAAGGTTTTCTTCGACTCTCTTAAACGAGTTAATTGCACATTAGTACCATAATTGAGGCAGTGTGAGCGAATTGGTACCATTTTCTGTAATTTTTACGTGTCAGCACCAAGATTAGGGCGCGCTGCTACAGACCGATCTAAACTCTGTATAAACACACATTGACGTTGAAACTGACGGGTGGGGTCCTCTTGTAAGTTGCCACGGTAGCCAATTGGCCCATGCCCGTATGCTGACTCGGACCGGTCCGGCTCGGTCGTAGAAATAGCTTGATCTTGAGGGCGATGTTTGCCCTCCACACAAATTTATATCGATAACACAATTGTCGCATTTTCAAACCGTTGATACAGAGCAAAATGAAAATATGCTAAAGGGTGATTGGTTAGGGAATGCTTGCATCTCTTTTTCACAACCTAACCATGCAGCAAACACATGTACCCACAATAATTGCTTCATGATTAACCTATTTGCACTCGTGGTCTTAATTACCACTGCTTAGCTTTTGATTTGTTCTAACCATCAAATCAAATGTGAAAAAAATCTGTGCTCTGAAAAAAAAGTAGTATTCACAAAAACTCATTCTTTCACAAGTTGACGCTCGCCGTCACGTCTCGCCTAACCCCGTCAAGTTGGTTAGGAACGGGTTGACGTAATCACCGAAATGCCCTTGCCTAACGCCGGTACCCGCATCGTCGTCGAACACCATCCACTCTTTCGTGGCCACCGTCGTCGACGCCACGCCGGCGCCCTCCATGGGGACCACCAGCGCCTTCGCTTCGTTGTCCTGCTCCACCGTACAGCCGCCGTCTTCGACGTCGGCCATGATGAGCTTCTCGAGATCCCTGATGTCGTGGTCCGGGACGCGCTCCACGGCCGGGAACTCGGCGGCGCTGAGCACGCCGAGGGTCCGGCAGAGCTCGAAGTAGGACGACACCAGTGCGCTCTGCTCCGCCTCCTTCCGCAGCACCCGCACCCCCTGCATGGCCCTGCGCCGCGTCGCCGTCGCCACGGTCTCTCCCGTCCGAGGCCGAGGTGCCGGCGCGGTCGGCGCCGAGCCCCCGAGGGCGGCGACGAGGTACTCGGCGATGCCGGCGCGCACCTGGCCGTACACGTCGAAGATCTCGACGACGGCGCATTCCATGGCGTCGAGGACGAGGCTCTGCCGCTCCATGCCGTCCCCGTAGGGGCGGATCTGCATGAGCAGGTCGAGCAGGTGCTGGCGCCTGGACACGCGGTCCAGCAGGCGCGTCTCCTCGTCCTCGGCGCCGGCGTCGTCGTCTTCCTCGGCGGCGAAGAGGGAGCGGGCGTCGAGGAAGCGGAAGTAGGCGCGCACGAGGGCGGAGAGGCCAGCCGAGGAGCGGTCCCGGAAGTCGGCGAGGTCGAAGGGCACGCGGCCGCCGGCGCGGGGCTGCGCGAGGAGGAGCAGGCGGTGCGCGAGCATGAGCGCCTTGAGCGCCACGGCCCAGCAGCGCGTCCGGCCCGCGCGGCGCGCCAGCGCCCACACGAGCGGCGACGGCGAGGACGCGCGCGCCAGGTCCAGCACCCGCGCCGCGGCGCCGCGGTCCACGAAGCGGTCGTCGTGGCTGGTGGCGCGGATGACCGCCGCGTCCAGTTCGGCCGCGCCGCCCCTGACCCTGGCCGGCGAGCGCAGCGCCCCCGCCGCGCGCGTCAGGCACAGGCTCTTCTTGTCCTTGGCCGCCGCGGCCGCGCGCTGCCACCACTGCCGCGCCGTCGTCATTGGAGACCGGCCGACCGACCGTCGTCGCCGATCGATTGTCCCTCCCGCCAGCTAGAGCCAATCTTGGCAGCGATGGGGGGATCTAGCAGGACCGTACGTAGGATAGGAGGACAGAGCTCCGATGTATGGACGGATATATGCGTCAACAGATGAATCCTGGGCCGCTGGAGCATGCGGCGGGGAAGAAGAAGGAGGAGGGGGGAAGCGTCACCCTAATTGCGTCAACGGACGACGTGTGGGGCACAACACAATGGTGGTGGGATCATGGCATGGGGAGGGGAGCACGCGACGCCAACTGGCGCGCGCGCGCGCGCGGACGAAGAAGCCATGAAGGGAAGCGGGGAGGGAGATGGCCGACGGTCCGCCTGCCAGCCAGGTGAATCCTTTCTAATTCTGGAGTGAGTGAGCCGGGACGCATGCCGTGTTTTTCAATTGCAAGTCAAGTCAAGCCAAGCCGCGATTGTTTCAAGCAGAGCTACAACATCCCCATCATCAGCAGCACGATACAGGCAGGAGATGGCGTCCGTCCATGGATGAATGGATGCCCATTTACTTTGACCACCGCCCGACTCCGTGTCACGCCTTCTTGACGTATTGCTTGATGCATGCCAACATGCCGAGATGCAACCCGCTCCTCCCCTTTCCCCTCCCCTGTTGCTGCTGCTGGTAAGACGCTCCGCATTTCCGCTATGCAAGGAGTGGAAAGGGAGCTAGCCCGGTTCCAAAATAGGCTTCGGACGGCACCGTCGCTCGCGCCAGACCAGACAAGCACACATGTTAGCTAGCTGCAACAATAATTAATTTAACGAACAAACTAGCGTATGTGTTATCGTCAATTTTCTTCAAGGCTTAAGATTAAGAAACTTAGGGCCTGTTCGGCCCTCCCCGCTCCACTCTCGCTCCTGGAGTTGGCGGAGCGCTAGTTAAAAGTGCCGGCGCGGAGGAATAGATGCTCTGCAGATCCTCAAATTGGTGAAGCCAGTGGATCACCAAACAGCTCCTTAATTAGCATTTGACTGACTTCTCGCATCACATGGCTGCCCTTGCTCGCCACCGGCCGGCCGGTGGTGAGTAGATAGATCGGAGGCGATCCGGACCAATCGCGAAATGCGCTCAATCATCATCGTCGTCGTCGTCGTCCACTGGGGCTTGATCAATTGCTTGTGCGCCTGCGGCATCCATCCAAGGAGTAGGACCAAGGCAGATTCCGTACACACGTGCATTTGATTTCAGAACGAATGGGCTTGCTGCCTTGTGCATCTTCAAGTACACTTCACTGCCTCCGCTCTGTTTATCACATGATCTAACTACAATACTCCCTCCGTTTCTAAATATAAGTTTTTTAAAACATTTCAAATGAAATATAACATACGAATGTATATAGACATATTTTAAAGTGTAGATTCATTAATTTTGTTCTATATGTAGTCACTTGTTGAAATTTGTAGAAAGACTTATACTTATTTGGTAACGGAGGGAGTAGCTGATTTCCTCTGCATTGTGGCGATGATTAACTGTGCTTACATTTGGACACCACCGACCGGCCTGTACGAACAGATCAGGACGTTCAGACCGACGGGAATGCAGTGCAGACAAGAGGCAATCATCGTCCAGGACCAGGCGCTTCAATTGTTTGCGCGCGTCTGCATCCACGGGCCTCCCACAAAACGCCTCGACTCACAAAATAACCGTCAAATTGCGGGTTGCCGTCAAAAAATCTATACGATCAGACCCCGCATCCCACGCCGGCCCGTAAATTTTTTTGCGGGGCGCATTTTACGGGCCGCAGCAAATCTTTCCTCCAACCTCTATTTTCATGGGCTGGGAGGCCGACCCGAGCTCGACCCCTATCCGGCGCGAGATTTGACGGGAGGGACATTTCCGCGCGGCCTTTCCCGCTTCCCGCACCTTCCGCCACCATTGCCCCCTTCCGCAAGTTCCCGACTGCTTCTCGCCGACCGTCCCTCGCCGCCATGGACGACCCCATGCTGTCCCCCGTCACCGTCGAGGTCGCGCACGCCCCTTTCCCTCAGGCGGATCTCGTCGCCAGCCATGTTGGCCCTGCCGTCGTCCAAGCACACGCCGCGCCTGCCCGCAAGCGGCAGGGCAACGTGGTTTTGCAGGGCGGGAATCCGGCTGCCCCCGCCGCGATGGCCCGCGCTCCGGGCGCCAACGCCGCAGTGCGATCCCGGCCGGTGGCGGAGAAGGTCGGCAAGGTCGCGGGCGCAAAGCGGAGGAAGGTTCCTGCTACAAGGAAGCCATCTTCTTCAACCTCTCACCCCCCCCCCCCCCCGCAAGGAGGTGCTCCGGCGATGCCGTTCAACGGTGTCGCTCCCACCGCGAGCGAGGTGTTCGACGAAATGGCCGGAAGGTATATCTCTTTGGTCTTCGGCTATTCTCTTTCATTTTTAGCCATTGTTCTTGATAACTCGTGACTTGTTATCGTTCGCTATAGTGGTGGTTCGAACAATGCAACAACCGAATTCGTGAACTTGTTGGACACGAACGCGGTTGACATTGATCAAGCCCCTTTCGAACCATTCGATACAATGAAACGAAGGCCGGCGTGGACGATCATGGTTGTGCGGACGAGTTGGAGGAGATCGAAGCTGAAGCGTTTGAGCATTCACAAGCAAAAATAGGGAAAAGCCAAAGATCGAAGAACTACACGATCTTGGAAGATCAAGCTTTGATCAAAGCATGGAGTGCGGTGTCTCTTGATGCATGCACGAGTACTAATCAAACCTCCAAGAGATATTGGCAAAGGATTGAAGATCAATACTTCCGCATTATGAAAAACTACCCCAATAAGACTCCACACACATTTCGGTCGCTTCAAGGTCGTTGGGAGAACATCAAGCCTATGTGCAGCCGTTGGGCAGCTTACTTGGAGCAAGTACGCAACCTCCAAGTGACACCGTGGAGTCCGACTATGTGAGTTTGCTTTGTCTTTGTTCAAGTTGTGCATCATTATAATGTATCATGAGAAATGACTGCATCACTTTGTTCACATTGTGTAGGTTGCTCAACATAGATACAAGGACATGGAAGCTTCAGAAGGCAGATTCTTCAAATTAGAGCATTGTTGGGAGTTGCTCCAAAAGTGCGACAAGTGGAAGTTGATCGACAAAGAATCCCCACCAAAGAGAGGCTCACTTACAAATATGGATGAAGATGATGATGGCCCAAGAAATTTGAACAAGCCCGATGGCGACAAGAAGACTAGAGAGAAGATAAAAAGAGAGCAAGAAGCATCGAGTTTGAGGGAGAAGATTGATGCCATGGTGCAATCAAACGAGTTGATGTTGTTGAAGTCGTTGGAGATCAAGAAAGAGTTGGCCGAGAAGAAGGCAAAAGAGAAGCAAGAAAAATGGCAAATGCTCAAGGAAGAGGGGCTGCGTAAAGCTGCCATTGAGGAGAGAAAAGCACGCGCCTCTGAAAACAAATCGCTGTCATTGTTGCTCGCCGAAGAGAACAAGATCATGTCAATGAACCGCAATGACATGGACGACGTCACCAAAACATGGTATGATATGGCAAGGAGAGAGATATTGAAGAGGAGAATGGTCGCCTCGGCCGGTCCGTCTGCCAGTTCCGGTGATGTTTTACGCGACCTGCAAACGCGTTTTGCGGGCCGACGTTTTGCGGGGTCTACTAGAGTTGTTCTTAGAAGCTAGCGGGGACTGTTGCGTACACGTCTCAGTTTCCATGTCAAGCAAAAAGGTGGATAGATTTCATACATACCTACTCCCTCCATACCTTGAACTGCTAAAACGACATATATTATGGTACAGAGGTAGTAACCGAAATTTTGAGCCACCGAATTTTCGGCCTTGTGCGATTTGCAAATGCAGTTATTTTTACAACAAATGCGCAAGGGGAGCCCGACTTTGAATTAACAAAGCCATCAACCGACCAGGATTACACAAGGCCACCAAGCAAGAGTGACCGAAAGATACAAGGCAGCTAACTGAGCAGCTTACAACGCAACACACACTACTGCATGCAAAGAAAGAAACATGAATACTCGTGGTGACAATGTGGTTTCGTATTGATCCACTTGATATATGTTTTGGCACTCAACTCGCAGATTTCCGAGATGACATTGGGGTAATCTACGCATAGGAGTTGATGCATGTTCTTGTCTTTGTTTCTCCGGTAGAAATCTTGAGGCACTCTTTGAGGTTCTTTGTGTTGGATTAAGTATTATGAATCTGAAATTATTTAGTGTTATTTTAGTACAAACTCTTGGATAGATTGATCAGAAAGAATAGCTTCGAGGTGGTTTCGTACCCTACAAATAATTTCTTCTTATGTTCTCCGCTAGATAGGAACTTTTAAGTGATTCTTCATCGCACCTTGAGGGGTGGTTATATGATCCAATTATATTAGCAATGTTGAGGGATTGCACTAGCGAAAGTACGGACCCTAGGCCTCATTTTTAAGCATTGCAATACCGTTTGTGCTTCGTTTTATCAATTGCTACCTTGCTGTTTTTTATTGTTCTTATTACAAAAATCAATATCTACTATCCATATTACACCTGTATCACCATCTCTTCGCCGAACTAGTGGACCTATACAAATTATCATTGTATTTGGTGTGTTGGGGACACAAGAGACTTTTTATTATTTGGTTGCAGGGTTGCTTGAGAGAGACCATCTTCATCCCACAGACTGATAAACCTTAGGTCATTCCACTTGAGGGAAAATTGCTACTCTCCTACAAAACTCTACACTTGGAGGCCCAACACAAGTCTACAAGAACAAGTTGCGTAGTAGACATCACTGCACATCGGCACCAAGAACAAGGATGCAGAGTAGCCTCGAGGATCAGCCAAAGGCCTGCAAGCACTTGAGCAGCCGGATCATGGGATTGAGACCGCGAACACCTATCTTCCTGTTGGGGAACGTAGTAATTTCAAAAATTTCCTACGCACACGCAAGATCATGGCGATGCATAGCAACGAGAGGGGAGAGTGTTGTCTACGTACCCTTGTAGACCGTTTGCGGAAGCGTTATATCAACACGGTTGATGTAGTCGTACGTCTTCACGATCCGACCGATCCAAGTACCGAAAGCACGGCACCTCCGAGTTCTGCACACGTTCGGCTCGGTGACGTCTTCGCCTTCTCGATCCAGCAAGAGGGGCGAAGTAGTAGATGAGTTCCGGCAGCATGACGGCGTGGTGACGATGTTGGTGAAGAAAAATCTCCGCAGGGCTTCGCCCAAGCACTACGAAAACTAGGACGGAGGATAAACTAGAGGGGACGGGGTTGCCGGCACACGGCTTGGTGTTTCTTGATGTGTCTTGGGTGCTAGCCCTACCCCTCTATTTATATCTTGAGCCTTGAGGTCAAAACTTGGAGTAAAAGCCTCCACAAAGTCGGTTTCACCCGAAAGGCAAGAGTCCTTCTCGGACTCCAGGGCGAGACGCCAGGTTCCCGGCGTCTGGACCCAGACGTCAGGGACCCTGGCGTCTGGACCCAGAAGCCAGGGACCCTGGCGTCTGGCCAGTGGACTCCACAAAACTTCCTTTTGCGCTTTCCAAAAACCTTGTGGGCTTTCCCCTTTGGCCCAAATAAAGTGTTCTCGTACCCAAACATTTCGGGAAACATCCGGAACCCCTTCCGGTGAATTCCAGAACCCTTCCGGTGACCAAACACTATTATCCCATATATCAAACTTTATCTCCGTACCATTCCGGAGTTCCTCGTCATGTCCGTGATCTCATCCCGCACTCCGAACAACATTCGGTCACCAACATACATAACTCCTATAGTACTATATCGTCAACGAACGTTAAGCGTGCAGACCCTACGGGTTCGAGAACTATGTAGACATGACCAAGATACCTCTCTAGTCAATAACCAATAGCGGGACCTGGATGCCCATATTGACTCCTACATATTCTACGAAGATCTTTATCGGTCAGACCGCATAACAACATACGTTGTTCCCTTTGTCATCGGTATGTTACTTGCCCGAGATTCGATCGTCGGTATCTCAATACCTAGTTCAATCTCGTTACCGGCAAGTCTCTTTACTCGTTCCATAATACATCATCCCGCAACTAACTCATTAGTTGCAATGCTTGCAAGGCTTATAGTGATGTGCATTACCGAGTGGGCCCAGAGATACCTCTCCGACAATCAGAGTGACAAATCCTAATCTCGAAATACGCCAACCCAACAAGTACCTTTGGAGACACCTGTTGTAACGCCCTCGATGCGCCTATATCTCCCATGTGTCGAAGTACGACTTTGAGGCATAACCGCATTGAAAGCAATGTCGCAAGTGAGGTAATCTTCACACAAACCATGTAATACATAAGGGAAAAGATACATAGTAGGCTTACAATCGCCACTTCACAAAATTACATGAGTAAAGCATTACAACATCCAGATACAAACAAGGTCCGACTATGGAACCAAAATAAAAGAAGACTACCCCAAATGCTACACAGATCCCCGATCGTCCCAACTGGGCTCCACTACTGATCAACAGGAAACGAAACAACATAGCGAACACAATCTTCATCGAGCTCCTCCTTGAGCTTGGTTGCGTCACCTGCTCGGTAACATCGGCACCTGCAAACTGGTTTTGGAAGTATTTGTGAGTCACGGGGACTCAGCAATCTCACACCCTCGCGATCAAGACTATTTAAGCTTATAGGATGGGTAAAAGGTATGAGGTGGAGCTGCAGCAAGCGACTAGCATATATGGTGGCTAACATACGCAAATGAGAGCGAGAAGAGAAGGCAAAGCACGGTCGAGAAACTATGATCAAGAAGTGATCCTAGAACAACCTACGTCAAGCATTACTCCAACACCGTGTTCACTTCCTGGACCCCGCCGAGAAGAGACCATCATGGTAACACACGCGGTTGATGTATTTTAGTTAAGGTCAACTTCAGGTTTTCTACAACCGGACATTAATAAATTCCCATCTGCCCATAACCACAGGCACGGCTTTCGAAAGTTCATAACCCTGCAGGGGTGTCCCAACTTAGCCCATCACAAGCTCTCACGGTCAATGTAGGATATTCCTTCTCCCAAGACAATCCGATCAGGCTCGGCATCCCGGTTACAAGACATCCTCGACAATGGTAAAACAAGTCCAGCAACACCGCCCGAATGTGCCGACAAATCCCGATAGGAGCTGCACATATCTCGTTCTCAGGGCACACTCAGATGAGACATCCTACTAGTAAAACCAACCCTCAAGTTGCCCCGAGGTGGCCCCGCAGTCTACTCAGTCGGACCAACACTCAGAGGAGCACTGGCCCAGGGGGGTTTAAATAAAGATGACCCTTGAGTCTGTAGAACCCAAGGGAAAGAAAAGTCTAGGTGGTGAATGGTAAAACCAATGTTGGGCATTACTGGAGGAGTTTTATTCAAGGCGAACTATCAAGGGGTTCCCATTATAACCCAACCGTGTAAGGAACGCAAAATCCGGGAACATAACACCGATATGACGGAAACTAGGGTGGCAAGAGTGGAACAAAACACCAGGCATAAGGCCGAGCCTTCCACCCTTTACCAAGTATATAGATACATTAATTAAAATAAGAGATATTGTGATATCCCAACAATAATATCCATGTTCCAAACATGGAACAAGCTCCAATCTTCACCTACAACTAACAACGCTATAAGAGGGGCTGAGGAAAGCGGTAACATAGCCAAACAACGGTTTGCTAGGACAAGGTGGGTTAGAGGCTTGGCTTAACAATATGGGAGGCATGATAAGCAAGTGGTAGGTATCGTAGCATAGGCATAGCAAAAGAGCAAGCAACTAGCAAGCAAAGATAGAAGTGATTTTGAGGGTATGGTCATCTTGCCTGAAATCCCACAAGGAAGGAGTCCATGAAGAAGACAAACAGACGAAGTCGAACGAACCCTCACAAACGCGACGTTATCAGAACCAACCCGAAGAAGCAACACCGGAAAGAAGCAAACAACATAGTAAACAACCAACACATGAACATGGTATGATATGCGGGATGCGGTATGCGGTGCATATGCATGATTTGGAAAGGAATGATTGAACCTGGCCTCAACTTGGAAAACCAAGAGTGCCACTGGAAAGGTGAGGTGATTTCGGTCGAAATCGATATAAAGATCACCAGAATCGGATGCACGGTTTGGAAATGGCAAGCAAAACAAATATGGCATCGGTCTGCGATAAACAGCAAGTGACCAACTAAATGCATCAAGTTAAATATGCTACAGCACTCAAACATGGCAAAAAAATACATGTCAGGGATCTGATCAAGATGCTTGACAAAAGATGAACACTGAGCTACGGCTAATACACTCATTAGCAAGCTCAAACATGCATGGCAAAAGTGCAAATGATAATAGGTTACAGACTTAGAGAAAATAACACAAGTCTGGAATTTATCATCAGGAAGCAATCTTTAGAGCATGATAACTATATGCTACAGGAACTTATCATGGCAAAGAAAGGCATGGAATGAAGCTACTCTAAGCATATAACAAAAGTCCCTTAGTGACCTTGAGCCAAAAGGGATCAGAAAATACAAATACAAGCATGTGAACATGGAAAAAACACAAACAGATTCAGACTTGGTGAAAAACTGGAGCATGCAAAACAGTTAACGAGTAGGCATGTTTACGAGCTCGATGCACTCACTACAGAGAATTGCATGACAAACTAAGCATACACCCATGAAGAAGACATGGCATAGAAGCTATACATGGCAAGAACAACATCATAGCATGCACGGATCAATAGCAACATCCTCGGCAAAATCGCTAAACATGTCAACAATCTGCCAGGATCATTTTCTAGCAAAAGTAGACCTCGATTGACTCAAGCTAGGGTTCTCCATAATTGCAAACAAAGACATGTATGGATAGAGCACAACAATATTAATAAAACATCCTTACTGATCATCCTCAAAATAGGCACGGATCACTAGGAAACAACATGTACATATGGCATAAAAGCAATAACAGGACAAGGACTTAGTGAAATTCTAAGTCCCTGAAATCAGCATCAACGAGTAAGCTACTTTGCATGCTTGTGCTATTCACCACAAAGATCACAAAAATACATGGAATACACCCTTGTAAAGATGGCATGGCATTCTACAAAACACATGTAGAGCTGGAGATCATAGCATGCACACATTAATCAATGCAAAAATGACAAAAGACCATTTGCTGAAACAGATCTGACATATTCCTCACATATCCCTCTTCCAACAGCATTTGGGGCATCAAGATGAGCTCAAATGAAAATGATGCAATGAGATGAAATGATGTACTCGTCGAGTCAAACATTTTGATATGCTACACGCATGAATCCGGTCTACGGATGCATAATTATGACATGATGAAGATTGCAAAATAACTAGGGTTTCAGGGAGAAAAAGTCAACCGAGAGGGGATCTAGATCTCAGATCCAGATCGCACGGATTTCGAGGCGGCGGCGCTCTCGCCGGAATTGACGACGACGGCGGCGGCGGCCGGAGATGGCGGAGCTCGGCGGAGCTCCGGGACGGCGCCGGCATGCGGTGGCCGGAGCAAGGTGGGGCCGGCGAGGTACGGACGACGAGGCGGCGCAGAGCCGTGGTGGGACACGGGGCGGAGCTGCTGCACCGGCGAGGGAAGGCGGGCCGGCACCGGTGGAGGAGTAGGACGGAGGCGGCGGCCGGTGGGCGCAGCGAGGCGGCGGGGGCCGTCGAGGTCGCCGGACGGCGACGGCGGCTGGCGGAGGCGAGGCGCCTCGGGCGCGGGAGGTAGGCGGCGGCCGGTGGGCGCGCGCGGGCCCGCGATGGGCCTGGCGGGCCGCGGCGGCGGCGGTCGCTAGGGTGCCAGGTGGCGGCGGAGGAGGAAATGGACACGTCCGTCGGTGGGACTTTTGTCCGGCGCGCGAGGAGAGGGAAAGGGCTAGGGTTTCGTCCGCGAAAATGGACGGGGAGGGCACATTTATAGGTAGAGGGAGTTAGGAGAGTCCAAATGAGGTGCGGTTTTCGGCCACGCGATCATGATCGAACGACCGAGAGGATGGAGGAGGTTTAGATGGGTTTTGGGCCACTTTGGAGGGGTGTTGGGCTGCAACACACACGAGGCCTTTTCGGTCCCTCGGTTAACCGTTGGAGTATCAAACGAAGTCCAAACGGCACGAAACTTGACAGGCGGTCTACCGGTAGTAAACCAAGGCCGCATGACAAGTCTCGATCCAATCCGAAAACGTTTAGTACCCGCACACGAAAAGAAGTAGAAAGGGACACCAGGTGACATAGGAGCGGCGGATTGCAAAACGGACAACGGGGAAAATGCTCGGATGCATGAGACGAACATGTATGCAAATGCGATGCACATGATGACATGATATGAAATGCATGACACGCAAGCAATGACAAGGCAACAACAGCGAATAACTGGAGGACACCTGGCACATCGGTCTCGGGGCGTTACAACACTCCACCACTACGAGAGGATCTCGTCCCGAGATCTAGGATGGCACCGGATAGAAAAACGAAAGAGAAAGCGAAGAGGTAAAACTTAGTTGCTTCTTTGACAAACGAGTGAAACCAAATAATCTTGAAAAGTTGAACAAATTGAAAGAAAGAATGCAACGAGAATGAACGAAGCTGAAAACACTCCGTCGGAAAAGAGGAACAAGGAACATTATAGAAAACTTGAGATTGCAAAGCTAAGAATGACGAGCGCAAAGGACAAGAAGGAATCGACACCACTCTGTTTGAAATGAGATAAACAAAGATCAAAGAAGAATAATCTCGGGCAGAACTCCGATTGAAAAGGAAAGGGAATGAATAAGAACTTGATAAGATGAGGGAACTTGAGCAGAGGGCACAACACTCCGGTTAAATGGATAGGCATGAAAAGAACATGATCTTTGACAAAACGAGATGATGGGTGAAAAGAAAAACATCGCAATGCCTCCGGAACGAAAGAATAGAAGATAGATAATTGAAATAGGAGAATGGAGAAGAAAATGCCAACTTCTGCCACAAAAGAGCTTGAAAAGGCATCTTTAGGAGAAGGGTCTTACAGAGTTGTTGGAAAAAAACCAACAACGAAAAGAGTAAGCTTGTTGTGGGCTTATAGAAACATCTCAAAATCTTGAGGTGAAACTCTGCCACTAACGGAAATAATAGATTGGATTGATAAGAACAAGGAGACGAGGAACTATCTCACCGGGAGGATAAATGAAGAACTTGGGTCCTATATGAGCACCATAAATAGCAACAATCCTTAGGGACGGTTTTAGGTGAAATATAGCCCAAGATAATTCCAACGAAGGGATTGATGGATTTAAAATACCTCATTCTTAACAACATGTGAAACATGAAACATGAACTCAAATTATCAAGAATAACATAATACCACCTCCAATGATACGGAAGAAAGAATTGCACTCCGGATTGCAAGATGAAGAATGCTTGAACTCCTTAGAAAAGAATCTTGATGAACACTTCGAGAAGGAAATTAAATCCTTGATGAACCATCATGTAGAATCTCCATGAAGAACTCCGGTACAAAAGAATAACGAAAAGAAGAGAAGATGAAAACACAAGGTGAAACTTTGTAACGATTTAGATGAATCTCCGTGGTGAAATAATTGAAAAAGGTTGGAACTCCGGGAAAAGAAAAGATGAAACAATTGAAACCAAGAATTTGATGAGCCTCCAGAATAAGGAATTAATCACTTGGGTGAAGCAAGAATAAGAAATACGTTATGCGTATCCTTCACCAATTTAATTGATGACAAACAATGGATATGACATACTACTTATTCTCGTAAAAAAGGATTAAGATAGGTATTGCGCAACTTGGGAAGGTCTTCAACGAACCACCGGAAGGGTTGAAACAACGAATAAATTGATATGATAACCATGGAATAGAATCTTGGGCAAACCACCGTAAGAATTGAAAAAGAACGAATAAAACATGAAGGAACACCGGGAAGGACTAGAGAACGAATCAGGATACTTGAGAGAACTTAGTACATGAGAACAAAGAGACCACGAGCAGATTAGAGGATATTTGAACAATGCACCGGTAAGATTTAGAGAAAGAGAGCTGAAAGCTGAGAATGAATAATTCTGAATTGATAGCCTCCGGAGAATCAAATTGAAAAGAATCTTCAATTGCTCCGGATGGGTGAAAATAATGTTCACAATCAAAACAATTATGAGAGGATGGCAACCAACTGGAATCATGAATCTTGAAGAGAATGGAGCAAGATTGAGAGAAAAAATCTTCTTCGGTCTTCAAAATTTGAGAATTACGACGAGAAACACCACCAATAATTGTAGAGGCACTCCGGAAGAATCAAAAGCGAAGAGATTGAGCCAACGATGAAAAGGATTTAAACCGATCTTGGAGAAAGACATTTGACTGATGATAATTCATTCTTACGTCAAACTTAAAAAGATTTGATAATCGCTCCGGGAAAATAAGAAGAGTCAGGTAAGATCCTGGGAAAAGACCTGTGGGTTAGGGCCCGCTAAGAAGAAACACCTTAGAAGGATTACTTGAAAGGGAGAATACACCGGTTAGAAATAAATGGCTTGAATGAGATAATATCCTCAAAATAGCTTGAACGGATTAAGAGTGGAAACACGAATCTTCGAGATATCTTGAGCACTCCGGAACAATTGAATAGCGAGAGGTGAATGATTATGAGGTGCACTGGCATGGAAAAAACATGAAACAAGTAAAAGATATGGTCAACACCAAAACTTGAATTCGATCCACCGGAGAAGAAGAAGAACGAATAATGGTGAACTAGAAGCTCCGTTAGTATCTTCATGAGAATCACCGGATAAGAACATTGAAGGAAAAGAATGGAGAGACTTCACATCAATAAGATGGATACTCGATAAAGAAATCCGAGTCCTAGAAGAAACAAGGGTGGGAGGGTGGGAAAACAAAGACAACTTGGGACGAATGAAGCAAACACCGTAGAGATACTGAGATTGAATCTTGCGGATGTTGAAATGATCGGATCCACTTGAAGAGAAACACGCCGATTGAAAAAGGATTTACGTGACAATCTCAATTAATAAGAAGGATTAGTATTCACAAGAAAACACCGCTTAGGAAAGGTATGGAATCAACATTTGACTCCGAAGCAACTCGAATACCACAACTCAAAACAAAACAAAGAATTGGCTTGCAGAATAAGCCGGAACAAACATATGATAGAGATTTCGTCCGAAGTTTTCGTGGTGGGGCCTACACGGGCTCGATCATACAACACCATCATGTACAAGGCAGTGCACATGACATACGAAGCATCCCCGATCGGCATAGCCAAGGACTCTTTAAGACACAACGAGACCACTGTAAAACCAACCGTGGATAGGCGGACCACTAGACGTCGAACCCCAATTTCATATCATACATCTATCGGAAAGATATCCTAAGAGCTACTTGACTTCCCAGTTATAAACTCCCGAAATTTTCCGGTTATGCAATCAGGTGTTGGGGATACAGGGGAAGCATAATATCTCACCCAAACTAACAAATCCTACATCCAGCTGTATCCATCCTTCAACACATAACCAAGAAACCTTCGGAAATCGTTTACCTCAACCTTCGGAAAGCATCTGTTATACGAGTTATGGCAATACTCCCGAACTCCCGCCCCAGTACTGGTCGGCGTCGAGGTTAGCTCACCAACAACTGCATAAAAGAGATTTTCGATGTCGGTGAAACTCAGGTATTCCAGTATCTCAACGATAAAATTGTGACGACAACACACCTCGGAGCTCAACTCCCTGGGACACTGCCACAACCCCTAAATGTTAGGAGGCACCAAGAACAATGTTCTCGTCACAAAACCATCGGAATGATTCCAAGATACCCGCATGATCCTAAATTTTTTTTTGTGAAATTTGAGAAGAGAAGAGTCAAAACTCTACGTTAGGATGCCTCACCAGAGCGATGAAGGGACTGAGGAGTAAAAAGAATCCTACTCTGCGATATATATAATTCCTAAATGACTCAAAACATTTTTCTAGACTCAACAACGCCAACGATTCGATCAAGCAGGGGGCTCCTAAGGTCGGGGAAGGCTCTGATTACCAACTTGTAACGCCCTCGATGCGTCTATATCTCCCACGTGTCGAAGCACGACTTAGAGGCATAACCGCATTGAAAGCAATGTCGCAAGTGAGGTAATCTTCACACAAACCATGTAATACATAAGGGAAAAGATACATAGTTGGCTTACAATCGCCACTTCACACAATTACATGAGTAAAGCATTACAACATCCAGATACAAACAAGGTCCGACTACGAAACCAAAATAAAAGAAGACTACCCCAAATGCTACACAGATCCCCGATCGTCCCAACTGGGCTCCACTACTGATCAACAGGAAACAAAACAACATAGCGAACACAATCTTCATCGAGCTCCTCCTTGAGCCTGGTTGCGTCACCTGCTCGGTAACATCGGCACCTGCAAACTGGTTTTGGAAGTATCTGTGAGTCACGGGGACTCAGCAATCTCACACCCTCGCGATCAAGACTATTTAAGCTTATAGGATGGGTAAAAGGTATGAGGTGGAGCTGCAGCAAGTGACTAGCATATATGGTGGCTAACATACGCAAATGAGAGCAAGAAGAGAAGGCAAAGCACGGTCGAGAAACTATGATCAAGAAGTGATCCTAGAACAACCTACATCAAGCATTACTCCAACACCGTGTTCACTTCCTGGACCCCGCCAAGAACAGACCATCACGGTAACACACACGGTTGATGTATTTTAATTAAGGTCAACTTCAGGTTGTCTACAACCGGACATTAACAAATTTCCATCTGCCCATAACCGCGGGCACGACTTTCGAAAGTTCATAACCCTGCAGGGGTGTCCCAACTTAGCCCATCACAAGCTCTCACGGTCAACGAAGGATATTCCTTCTCCCAAGACAACCCGATCAGGCTCGGCATCCCGGTTACAAGACATCCTCGACAATGGTAAAACAAGTCCAACAACACCACCCGAATATGCCGATAAATCCCGATCGGAGCTGCACATATCTCGTTCTCAGGGCACACTCAGATGAGACATCCTATGAGTAAAACCAACCCTCAAGTTGCCCCGAGGTGGCCCCGCAGTCTACTTGGCCGGACCAACACTCAGAGGAGCACTGGCCCAGGGGGGTTTAAATAAAGATGACCCTTGAGTCTGCAGAACCCAAGGGAAAGAAAAGTCTAGGTGGCGAATGGTAAAACCAATGTTGGGCATTGCTGGAGGAGTTTTATTCAAGGCGAACTGTCAAGGGGTTCCCATTATAACCCAACCGTGTAAGGAACGCAAAATCCGGGAACATAACACCGATATGACGGAAACTAGGGCGGCAAGAGTGGAACAAAACACCAGGCATATGGCCGAGCCTTCCACCCTTTACCAAGTACTCCCTCCTTCCATCTATATAGGGCCTAATGCATTTTTTCAAGACTGCTCTTGACTATTGACAAGATTAATAATACATGACATGCATAATGTGAAAATTATATCATTGAAAGCTCCTTTCACATACGAATTTGACGGTGTGCTTTGTTTAAGTTGCATGTCATATATTATTGTTCTAACATTTGGTCAAAGTTAGTCTCGAAAAACGCATTAGGCCCTATATAGATGGAAGGAGGGAGTATATAGATGCATTAATTAAAATAAGAGATATTGTGATATCCCAACAATAATATCCATGTTCCAAACATGGAACAAGCTCCAATCTTCACCTGCAACTAACAACGCTATAAGAGGGACTGAGCAAAGCGGTAACATAGCCAAACAACGGTTTGCTAGGACAAGGTGGGTTAGAGGCTTGGCTTAACAATATGGGAGGCATGATAAGCAAGTGGTAGGTATCGTAGCATATGCATAGCAAAAGAGCGAGCAACTAGCAAGCAAAGATAGACGTGATTTCGAGGGTATGGTCATCTTGCCTGATATCCCGCAAGGAAGGAGTCCATGAAGAAGATAAACGGACGAAGTCGAACGAATCCTCACAAACGCGATGTTATCGGAACCAACCCAAAGAAGCAACACCGGAAAGAAGCAAACAACATAGTAAACAACCAACACATGAACATGGTATGATATGCGGGATGCGGTATGCGGTGCATATGCATGATTTGGAAAGGAATGATTGAACCTGGCCTCAACTTGGAAAACCAAGAGTGCCACTGGAAAGGTGAGGTGAGTTCGGTCGAAATCGATATAAAGATCACCAGAATCGGATGCACGGTTTGGAAATGGCAAGCAAAACAAATATGGCATCGGTCTGCGATAAACAGCAAGTGACCAACTAAATGCATCAAGTTAAATATGCTACATCACTCAAACATGGCAACAAAATACATGTCAGGGATCTGATCAAGATGCTTGACAAAAGATGAACACTGAGCTACGGCTAATACACTCATTAGCAAGCTCAAACATGCATGGCAAAAGTGCAAATGATAACAGGTTACAGACTTAGAGAAAATAACACAAGTCTGGAATTTATCATCAGGAAGCAATCTTTAGAGCATGATAACTATATGCTACAGGAACTTATCATGGCAAAGAAAGGCATGGAATGAAGCTACTCTAAGCATATAACAAAAGTCCCTTAGTGACCTTGAGCCAAAAGGGATCAGAAAATACAAATACAAGCATGTGAACATGGAAAAAACACAAACAGATTCAGACTTGGTGAAAAACTGGAGCATGCAAAATAGTTAACGAGTAGGCATGTTTACGAGCTCGATGCACTCACTACAGAGAATTGCATGAAAAACTAAGCATACACCCATGAAGAAGACATGGCATAGAAGCTATACATGGCAAGAACAACATCATAGCATGCACGGATCAATAGCAACATCCTCGGCAAAATCGCTAAACATGTCAACAATCTGCCAGGATCATTTTCTAGCAAAAGTAGACCTCGATTCACTCAAGCTAGGGTTCTCCATAATTGCAAACAAAGACATGGATGGATAGAGCACAACAATATCAACAAAACATCCTTACTGATCATCCTCAAAAGAGGCACGGATCACTAGGAAACAACATGAACATATGGCATAAAAGCAATAACAGGACAAGGACTTAGTGAAATTCTAAGTCCCTGAAATCAGCATCAACGAGTAAGCTACTTTGCATGCTTGTGCTAGTCACCATAAAGATCACAAAAATACATGGCATACACCCCTCTAAAGATGGCATGGCATTCTACAAAACACATGTAGAGCTCAAGATCATAGCATGCACACATTAATCAAGGCAAAAATGACAAAAGGCCATTTGCTGAAACAGATCTGACATATTCCTCACATAGCCCTCTTCCAACAGCATTTCGGGCATCAAGATGAGCTCAAATGAAAATGATGCAATGAGATGAAATGATGTACTCGTCGAGTCGAACATTTTGATATGCTACACGCACGAATCGGATCTACGGATGCAGAGTTATGACATGATGAAGATTGCAAAATAACTAGGGTTTCAGGGAGAAAAAGTCAACCGAGAGGGGATCTAAATCTCAGATCCAGATCGCACGGATTTCGAGGCGGCGGCGCTCTCGCCGGAATTGACGACGACGACGGCGGCGGCCGGAGATGGCGGAGCTCGCCGGAGCTCCGGGACGGCGCCAGCGTGCGGTGGCCGGAGCAAGGCGGGGCCGGCGAGGTATGGACGACGAGGCGGCGTAGAGCCGCGGTGGGACGCGGGGCGGAGCTGCTGCACCGGCGAGGGGAGGCGGGCCGGCGCCGGAGGAGGAGCAGGACGGAGGCGGCGGCCGGTGGGCGCAGCGAGGCGGCGGGGGCCGTCGAGGTCACCGGACTGCGACGACGACTGGCGGAGGCGAGGCGCCTCGGGCGCGGGAGGTAGGCGGCGGCCGGTGGGCGCGCGCGGGCCCGCGATGGGCCTAGCGGGCCGCAGCGGTGGCGGTCGCCGGGGTGCCATGTGGCGGCGGAGGAGGAAACGGACACGTCCGTCGGCGGGACTTTTGTCCGGCGCGCGAGGAGAGGGAAAGGGCTAGGGTTTCGTCAGCGAAAATGGACGGGGAGGGCACATTTAAAGGTAGAGGGAGTTAGGAGAGTCCAAATGAGGTGCGGTTTTCGTCCACGCGATCATGATCGAACAACCAAGAGGATGGAGGAGGTTTAGATGGGTTTTGGGCCACTTTGGAGGGGTGTTGGTCTGCAACACACATGAGGCCTTTTCGGTCCCTCGGTTAACCGTTGGAGTATCAAACGAAGTCCAAATGGCACGAAACTTGACAGGCGGTCTACTGGTAGTAAATCAAGGCCGCATGACAAGTCTCGGTCCAATCTGAAAATGTTTAGTACCCGCACACGAAAAGAAGTAGAAAGGGACACCGGGTGACATAGGAGCGCCGGATTGCAAAACGGACAACGGGAAAAATGCTTGGATGCATGAGACAAACATGTATGCAAATGCGATGCACATGATGACATGATATGAAATGCATGACACGCAAGCAATGACAAGGCAACAACAGCGAATAACTGGAGGACACCTGGCACATCGGTCTCGGGGCGTTACACCTGTAGAGCACCTTTATAATCACCCAGTTACGTTGTGACATTTGGTGGCACACAAAGTGTTCCTCCGGTAAACGGGAGTTGCATAATCTCATAGTCATAGGAACATGTATAAGTCATTAAGAAAGCAATAGCAACAAACTAAATGATCAAGTGCTAAGCTAACGGAATGGGTCAAGTCAATCACATCATTCTCCTAATGATGTGATCCCGTTAATCAAATGACAACTCATGTCTATGGTTAGGAAACTTAACCATCTTTGATCAACGAGCTAGTCAAGTAGAGGCATACTATTGACACTCTGTTTGTCTATGTATTCACACATGTATTATGTTTCAAGTTGATACAATTCTAGCATGAATAATAAACATTTATCATGGAATAAGGAAATAAATAATAACTTTATTATTGCCTCTAGGGCATATTTCCTTCAGTCTCCCACTTGCACTAGAGTCAATAATCTAGATTACACAGTAATGATTCTAACACCCATGGAACCTTGGTGCTGATCATGTTTTGCTCGTGGAAGAGGCTTAGTCGACGGGTCTGCAACATTCAGATCCGTATGTGACTTGCAAATTTCTATGTCTCCCACCTGGACTAAATCCCAGATGGAATTGAAGCGTCTCTTGATGTGCTTGGTTCTCTTGTGAAATCTGGATTCCTTCGCCAAGGCAATTGCACCAGTATTGTCACAAAAGATTTTCATTGGACCCGATGCACTAGGTATGATACCTAGATCAGATATGAACTCCTTCATTTGCTGCTTCCGAAGCAGTTATGTACTCCACTTCACACTTAGATCCCGCCACAACGCTTTGTTTAGAACTGCACCAACTGACAGCTCCACCGTTTAATATAAACACGTATCCGGTTTGCGATTTAGAATCGTCCAGATCAGTGTCAAAGCTTGCATCAGCGTAACCATTTACGATGAGCTCTTTGTCACCTCCATAAACGAGAAACGTATCCTTAGTCCTTTTCAGGTATTTCAGGATGTTCTTGACCATTGTCCAGTGATCCACTCCTGAATTACTTTGGTACCTCCCTGCTAGACTTATAGCAAGGCACACATCAGGTCTGGTACACAGCATTGCATACATGATAGAGCCTATGGCTGAAGCACAGGGAACATCTTTCATATTCTCTCTATCTTCTGCAGTGGTCGGGCATTGAGTCTTACTCAACTTCACACCTTGTAACACAGGCAAGAACCCTTTCTTTGCTTGATCCATTTTGAACTTTTTCAAAACTTTGTCAAGGTATGTGCTTTGTGAAAGTCCAATTAAGCGTCTTGATCTATCTCTATAGATCTTGATGCCCAATATGTAAGCAGCTTCACCGAGGTCTTTCATAGAAAAACTTTTATTCAAGTATCCCTTTATGCTATCCAGAAATTCTATATCATTTCTAATCAGCAATATGTCATCCACATATAATATCAGAAATTCTACAGAGCTCCCACTCACTTTCTTGTAAATACAGGCTTCTCCAAAAGTCTGTGTAAAACCAAATGCTTTGATCACACTATCAAAGCGTTTATTCCAACTCCGAGAGGCTTGCACCAGTCCATAAATGGATCGCTGGAGCTTGCACACTTTGTTAGCTCACTTTGGATCGACAAAACCTTCTGGTTGCATCATATACAACTCTTCTTCCAGAAATCCATTCAGGAATGCAGTTTTGACATCCATTTGCCAAATTTCATAATCATAAAATGCGGCAATTGCTAACATGATTCGGACAGACTTAAGCATCGCTACGGGTGAGAAGGTCTCATCATAGTCAATCCCTTGAACTTGTCGAAAACCTTTTGCAACAAGTCGAGCTTTATAGACAGTAACATTACCATCAGCGTCAGTCTTCTTCTTGAAGATCCATTTATTCTCAATTGCTTGCCGATCAATGGGAAAGTCAACCAAAGTCCACACTTTGTTCTCATACATGGATCCCATCTCAGATTTCATGGCCTCAAGCCATTTTGCGGAATCTGGACTCACCATCGCTTCTTCATAGTTCATAGGTTCGTGATGGTCTAGTAACATAACTTCCAGAACAAGATTACCGTACCACTCTGGTGCGGATCTTACTCTGGTTGACCTATGAGGTTCAGTAACAACTTGATCTAAAGTTTCATGATCATCATCATTAACTTCCTCACTAATTGGTGTAGGTGTCGCATAAACCGTTTTCTATGATGAACCACTTTCCAATAAGGGAGCAGGTACAGTTACCTCATCAAGTTCTACTTTCCTCCCACTCACTTCTTTTGAGATAAACTCCTTCTCTAGAAAAACTCCGAATTTAGCAAAAAAATTCTTGCCTTCGGATCTATGATAGAAGGTGTACCCAACAGTCTCCTTTGGGTATCCTATGAAGACACATTTCTCCGATTTGGGTTCGAGCTTATCAGGTTGAAGCTTTTTTACATAAGCATCGCAGCCCCAAACTTTCAGAAACGACAACTTTGGTTTCTTACCAAACCATAGTTCATAAGGCGTCGTCTCAACGGATTTCGATGGTGCCCTATTTAAGGTGAATGCGGCCGTCTCTAAAGCATATCCCCAAAACGATAGCGGTAAATCAGTAAGATACATCATAGATCGCACCATATCTAGTAAAGTATGATTACGACGTTCGGACACACCATTATGCTGTGGTGTTCCGGGTGGCGTGAGTTGCGAAACTATTCCGCATTGTTTCAAATGAAGACCAAACTCATAACTCAAATATTCTCCTCCACGATCAGATCGTAGATACTTTATTTTCTTGTTATGATGATTTTCAACTTCACTCTGAAATTCTTTGAACTTTTCAAATGTTTCATACTTATGTTTCATTAAGTAGATATACCCATATCTGCTTAAATCATTATCAACTCTACATCTTTTGGCCTCAATATTATGAATATGTGTATCACCACTATCGAGATTTAGCAAAAATAGAGCACTCTTCAAGGGTTCATGACCATAAAAGATATTACTCATATAAATAGAACAACCATTATTCACTGATTTAAATGAATAACCGTCTCGCGTCAAACAAGATCCAGATATAATGTTCATGCTCAACGCTGGTACCAAATAACAATTATTTAGGTCTAATACTAATCCCGAAGGTAGATGTAGAGGTAGCGTGCCGACCGCGATCACATCGACTTTGGAACCATTTCCCACGCGTATCGTCACCTCGTCCTTAGCCAATCTTCGCTTAATCCGTAGCCCCTGTTTTGAGTTGCAAATGTTAGCAATAGAACCAGTATCAAATACCCAGGTGCTACTATGAGCATTAGTAAGGTACACATCAATAACATGTATATCACATATACCTTTGTTCACTTTGCCATCCTTCTTATCCGCCAAATACTTGGGGCAGTTCCGCTTCCAGTGACTAGTCTGCTTGCAGTAGAAGCACTCAGTCTCAGGCTTAAGTCCAGACTTGGGTTTCTTCTCCTGAGCAACAACTTGTTTGCTATTCTTCTTGAAGTTCCCCTTCTTCTTCCCTTTGCCCTTTTCTTGAAACTGGTGGTCTTATTGACCATCAACACTTGATGCTCCTTCTTGATTTCTATCTCCGCGGCTTTTAGCATCGCGAAGAGGGCTCGGGGATAGTCTTATTCATCCCTTGCATATTATAGTTCATCATGAAGCTTTTGTAGCTTGGTGGCAGTGATTGAAGAACTCTGTCAATGACACTATCAACAGGAAGATTAACTCCCAGTTGAGTCAAGCGATTATGATACCCAGACATTTTGAGTATATGTTCACTGACAGAACTATTCTCCTCCATCTTGCAGCTATAGAACTTATTGGAGACTTCATATCTCTCAATCCGGGCATTTGCTTGAAATATTAACTTCAACTCCTGGAACATCTCATATGCTCCACGACGTTCAAAACATCGTTGAAGACCCAGTTCTAAGCCATAAAGCATGGCACACTGAACTATCGAGTAGTCATCAGCTTTGCTCTGCCAGACGTTCATAACATCTGGTGTTGCTGCAGCAGGCTTGGCACTTAGCGGTGCTTTCAGGACGTAATTCTTCTGTGCAACAATGAGGATAATTCTCAAGTTACGGACCCAGTCCGTGTAATTGCTACCATCATCTTTCAACTTTGCTTTCTCAAGGAACGCATTAAAATTCAACGGAACAACAGCATGGGCCATCTATCTACAATCAACATAGACAAGCAAGATACTATCAGGTACTAAGTTCATGATAAATTTAAGTTCAATTTAATCATATTATTTAAGAACTCCCACTTAGATAGACATCCCTCTAATCCTCTAAGTGATCACGTGATCCATATCAACTAAACCATGTCCGTTCATCATGTGAGATGGAGTAGTATCAACAATGAACATCACTATGTTGATCATATCTACTATATGATTGACGCTCGACCTTTCGGTCTCCGTGTTCCAAGGCCATATCTGTTATATCCTAGGCTCGTCAAGTTTAACCCGAGTATTCCGCGTGTGCAACTGTTTTGCACCCGTTGTATTTGAACGTAGAGCCTATCACACCCGATCATCACATGGTGTCTCAGCACGAAGAACTTTCGCAACGATGCATACTCAGGGAGAACACTTATACTTTGATAATTTAGTGAGGGATCATCTTATAATGCTACTGTCAATCAAAGCAAGATAAGATGCATAAAAGATAAACATCACATGCAATCAATATAAGTGATATGATATGGCCATGATCATCTTGTGCTTGTGATCTCTATCTCCGAAGCACCTTCATGATCACCATCGTCACCGGCGCGACACCTTGATCTCCATCGTAGCATCGTTGTCGCCTCGCCAATCTTATTCTTCCACGACTATCGCTACCGCTTAGTGATAAAGTAAAGCATTACAGGGCGATTGCATTGCATACAATAAAGCGACAACCATATGGCTCCTGCCACGTGCCGATAACTCGGTTACAAAACATGATCATCTCATACAACAAAATTTAGCATCATGTCTTGACCATATCACATCACAACATGCCCTGCAAAAACAAGTTAGATGTCCTCTACTTTGTTGTTGCAAATTTTACGTGGCTGCTACGGGCTTAGCAAGAGCTGTTCTTACCTACGCATCAAAACCACAACGATAGTTTGTCAAGTTGGTGCTGTTTTAACCTTCGCAAGGACCGGGCGTAGCCACACTCGGTTCAACTAAAGTTGGAGAAACTGACACCTGCCAGCCACCTGTGTGCAAAGCACGTCGGTAGAATCAGTATCGCGTAAGCGTATGCGTAATGTTGCTCCGGGCCGCTTCATCCAACAATACCGCCGAACCAAAGTATGACATGCTGGTAAGCAGTATGACTTATATCGCCCACAACTCACTTGTGTTCTACTCGTGCATATGACATCTACGCATAAAACCTGGCTCGGATGCCACCGTTGGGGAACGTAGTAATTTCAAAAATTTCCTACGCACACGTAAGATCATGGTGATGCATAGCAACGAGAGGGGAGAGTGTTGTCTACGTACCCTCGTAGACCGTTTGCGGAAGCATTATATCAACGCGGTTGATGTAGTCGTACGTCTTCACGATCCGACTGATCCAAGTACCAAAAGCACGGCACCTCCGAGTTCTGCACACGTTCGGCTCGGTGACGTCGTCGCCTTCTCGATCCAGCAAGAGGGGCGAAGTAGTAGATGAGTACCGGCAGCACGACAGCGTGGTGACGGTGTTGGTGAAGAACAATCTCCACAGGGCTTTGCCTAAGCACTACGAAAACTAGGACGGAGGATAAACTAGAGGGGACAGGGTTGCCGGCACACGGCTTGGTGTTTCTTGATGTGTCTTGGGTGCTAGCCCTACCCCTCTATTTATATGTTGAGCCTTGGGTTCCAAACTTGGAGTAAAAGCCTCCACAAAGTCGGTTTCACCCGAAAGGCAAGAGTCCCTCTCGGACTCTAGGGCCAGACGCCAGGGTTCCCGGCGTCTGGACCCAGACGCCAGGGTCCCTGGCGTCTGGCCCCTAGACTCCACAAAACTTCCTTTTGCGCTTTCCAAAAGCCTTGTGGGCTTTCCCCTTTGGCCCAAATAAAGTGTTCTCGTACCCAAACATTTCGGGAAACATCCAGAACCCCTTTCGGTGAATTCCGGAACCCTTCCGGTGACCAAACACTATTATCCCATATATCAAACTTTATCTCCGGACCATTCCAGAGTTCCTCGTCATGTCCGTGATCTCATCCCGGACTCCGAACAACATTCGGTCACCAACATACATAGCTCATATAGTACTATATCGTCAACGAACGTTAAGCGTGCGGACCCTACAGGTTCGAGAACTATGTAGACATGACCGAGACACCTCTCTGGTCAATAACCAATAGCGGGACCTGGATGCCCATATTCTCTCCTACATATTCTACGAAGACCTTTATCGGTTAGACCACATAACAACATACTATAACGCCCCGTATGTAACCTGCCATATTTGTATTCCAACTCTTGCCATTTCCGGCACAAAGTTATGATATTCCTTGTTGTTGGGTTTCGTCTTCATTTTGCATTTTGTCTTGTCATGCATCTCATATCATGTCATCATGTGCATCGCATTTGCATACGTGTTCGTCTCATGCATCCGAGCTTTTTCCCCGTTGTCCGTTTTGCATTCCGGCGCTCCTATGTCCTCCAGCGTCCCCTTTTGCCTATTTTCGTGTGCGGGTGTTAAATGTTCTCGGATTGGACCAAGACTTGCCAAGCGGCCTGGGTTCACTACCGGTAGACCGCTTGTCAAGTTTTGTGCTATTTGGACTTCGTTTGATACTCCAACAGTTAACCGAGGAACCGTAAAGGCCTCGTGTGTGTTGCAGCCCAACACCTCTCCAAAGTGGCCCAAAACCCACCTAAACCCCCTCCATCATCTCGGTCGTTCGATCACGATTGCATGGCCGAAAACCATGCTCAATTTGGAGTCTCCAAGCTCCTTCTATGTATAAATAGGCATCTCCCCCAAAAATTCCGGATCAAACCCTAACCTAACCTTCCCCTCTTTGCGCCGGACGTGTCCGTCCGCCGCCGGACACGCCACGCCGCCGCCCGCGTCCAACCACAGGGCGCCACGTGTCCCACCGGCCACCTCCCGCGCCGCGGCCTGCCTGAGCCCGGGACGGGCCCCCGAGGCCCGTCGTCTCCTCCGCCGCCCGAGTCTTCGCCCCGCCGTTCCCGCCGCCAAGTCCGGTCATCGCTCCGCTGCAAGTCCCTCGCCGCGCCGCCGCCGCCTCGCCGCCCGCAGCCTACTCCGCCGCCCAGCTCGCCGCCCGACGCCGGCCACCTCGACTCCGGCCAGATCCGGCCACGGGCCGGCCGGATCCATCTTCCCCTCGCTCCGGTGACTCCTCCCCCGCAACGCCGACGAGCTCCCTCGAACTCCGGCGAGAAGCCCCGTCGATCCTCGTAATCCATGCCCGATCCCGATCCAGATCTGCTACAGTAAACCCTAGGTAGTTTTCTGCCTAAGTCCCCAGTATTTTTAGCATTTGTCATCGCATCATAACTTTGCACACGTAACTCCGTTTTGGGCGTGTAGCATATCAAATTGTTCGTCTGGATGTGCACTTCATTTCATTCCATTGCACCATGTTCATTTGAGCTCATCTTGATGCCCTAAATGCTGTTGCAAGAGTGCTATGTGATGTTAGTTTCAGATTCTTAACAGATTATGGACATTTGTCATTTTTGCCATGTTTAATGTGTGCCTCCTATGATCTTGAGCCCTACATGTGTTTTGTTGTATGCCATGCCATCTATACAGGGGTGTATACCATGTATTTTTGTGATCAATGTGGTGACTAGCACAAGCATGCAAACTAGCTCTCGTGATGTTGCTGATTTCAGGGACTTAGATTTCTTCTAAGTCATTTCCCTGGTGATATTTTTATGCCATGTATTCTTGTTGCTACAGAGTGATCCGTGCCTCTTTTGAGCATGTTTAGTAAGGATGATTTTGAGATATTGTTATGATCTATCCATCCATGTCTTTGTTTGCAATTATGGAGTGCCCTAGTATGACTCAATCTTGCTCTACTTTTGCTATAAAATGTTCCTGGCAGATTGTTTACATGTTAATCAATTTGGTCGAGGTTGTTATAGTTTATCCATGCATGCTATGAGAGTGTTCTGCCATGGTTAGCTTATTTATCATGTCTACTTGCTGGGTGTATGCTTAGCTTGTCATGCAATGCCTTGTGGTGAGTGCATCGAGCTCGCAAACATGCCTACGTAATTCTGTATTTGCCATATTCCAGTTTTCTGCTAAGTCTGAATCTGTTAACGAAACTTGCTATGTTTACATGGTTGCCATTGTATCTTATGATCCCTTTTGGCTTATGGTCACTAAGGGCTTTTGTTACATGCTTTGAGTAGTTTCATGTCATGCCTTGCTTTGCCATGATATGTTCCTGTAGCATGTTGTTATCTTGCTCTAAATTGCTTCCTGATGTTTAATCCTGACATGTTGTTATTTTCATTAAGTCTGTGAACCTGATATCTTTTGCACTTTTGCCATGCTTGTTTGAACCTGCTATTGTGTGAATTAGCCGTAGCTCAGTGTTCATCTTTTGTCAAGCATCTTGAGTGGATCACTGCCATGTGCTTTGTTGTTATGTTAGAGTGCAGTAGCTTGTTGTTCTTGATGCATTTAGATGGCCTCGTGCTGTTAATCGCAGTTTTGTGCCATTATTGTTTTGCTTGCCATTTGCAAACCGTGCATCCGATTTCGGTGATCTTTATACTGATTTCGACCGAAATCAACTCATCTTTCCAGTGGCACTCTTGGTTTTCCAAGTTGAGGCCTGGTTCAATCTTTCCTTTCCGAAGCATGCATATGCATTGCATATCACATCCCGCATATCATGCCATGTTTTGCATGATGTTGCTTGCGCATTGCACCATGGTGGATTGTGTCTCCCTTTGCTTGTGTTCTTGCATTGGGTAGAGCCGGGTGACGAGTACGTGATTGAGGAACCCATTGAGAACGTTTACGAGGATCAAGCTTACGTCAACTCGGAGAACTTTGCAGGCAAGATGACCATACCCTCGAAATCACTTCTATATTTGCTTGCTAGTTGCTTGCTCTATTGCCATGCCTATGCTACGATACCTACCACATGCTTTATCATGCCTCCCATATTGCCATGTCAAACCTCTAACCCACCTTTCCTAGCAAACCGTTGTTTGGCTATGTTACCGCTTGCTCAGCCCCTCTTATAGCGTTGCTAGTTGCAGGTGAAGATTGGAGTTTGTTCCTTGTTGGAACATGATTATTGTTGGGATATCATTATTATAACTTGTTTACTTTAATGCATCTATATACTTGGTAAAGGGTGGAAGGCTCGGCCTTATGCCTGGTGTTTTGTTCCAGTCTTGATGCCCTAGTTTCCTTCATACCGGTGTTATGTTCCTTGATTTTGCGTTCCTTACGCGGTTGGGTTATAATGGGAACCCCTTGATAGTTCGCCTTGAATAAAACTCCTCTAGCAAGGCCCAACCTTGGTTTTACCATTTGCCACTCAGCCTTTTTCCCTTTGGTTTCACGGACTCAAGGGTCATCTTTATCTTAACCCCCCCGGGCCAGTGCTCCTCTGAGTGTTGGTCCAAAATGGGCAGCCTGCGGGGCCACCTCGGGGCAACTCGAGGGTTGGTTTTACTTGTAGCTTGACCTATCTGGTGTGCCCTGAGAACGAGATATGTGTGACTCCTATCGGGATTTGTCGGCACATCGGGCGGCTTTGCTGGTTTAGTTTTACCATCATCGAGATGTCTTGTAACCGGGATTCCGAGTCTGATCGGGCCGTCCTGGGAGAAGGAATATCCTTCGTTGACCATGAAAGCTTGTGATGGGCTAAGTTGGGACAACCCTGCAGGGTTTTGAACTTTCAAAAGCCGTGCCCGCGGTTATGGGCAGATGGGAATTTGTTAATGTCCGCTTGTAGAAAACCTGAAACTTAAACTTAACTAAAATGAATCAACAGCGTGTGTAGCCGTGATGGTCTCTTTTCGGCGGAGTCCGGGAAGAGAACACGGTCTCGAGTTATGCTTGAACGTAAGTAGTTCTAGGATCACTTCTTGATCATAGATTCTCGACCGTGCCTTGCCTTCTCTTCTCGCTCTCATTTGCGTATGTTAGCCACCATATATGCTAGTGCTTGTTGCAGCTCCACCTCATACCTTTCCCTACCTATAAGCTTAAATAGTCTTGATCGCGAGGGTGTGAGATTGCTGAGTCCCCGTGACTCACAGATTACTTCCAAAAACCAGATGCAGGTGCCGATGATACCGTTCCAGGAGATGCGACTGAGCTCAAGTGGGAGTTCGATGAGGACTCAGGCCGATACTACGTTTCCTTTCCAGACGATCAGTAGTGGAGCCCAGTTGGGGCGATCGGGAACATTATGCATTTGGGGTTGTCTTTATTTTGGTTCCGTAGTCGGACCTTGATTGTATCTGGATGATTGTAAAGGTATATTTATGTATTGTTTGAAGTGGCGATTGAAGCCAACTATGTACCTCTTTTCTTATTCAGTACGTGGGATGTGTAAAGATTACCCCTCTTGCGACATTGCCTACAATGCGATTATGCCTCTAAGTCGTGCTCCGACACGTGGGAGATATAGCCGCATTGTGGGTGTTACAAGTTGGTAACCAGAGCCTTCCCCGATTTAGGAGCCCCCATGCTTGATCGAATCATTGGCATTGTTAAGTCTAGAAAAATGTTTTGAGTCTTATAGGATTATATATATCGGAGAGTAGGATTCTTTTTACTCCTCAGTCCCTTCGTCGCTCTGGTGAGGCATCCTGACGTAGAGTTTTGACTCTTCTCTTCTCAAATTTCACTAATCTTTTTTAGGATCACGCGGGTATCTTGGAATCGTTCCGATGGTTTTGTGATGAGAACATTGTTCTTGGTGCCTCCTGACATTTAGGGGTTGTGGCAGTGTCCCGGGGAATTGAGCTCTGAGGTGTTGTCGTCACAATTTTATCGTTGCAGTTCTGGAATACCTGAGTTTCGCCGACATCGAAAATCTCTTTTATGCAGTTGTTGGAGAGATAACCTCGACGCCAATCAGTACTGGGGCGGGAGTTCGGGAGTATTGCCATAACTCGCATAACGGATGCTTTTCGAAGGTTGAGGTAAATGATTTCCGAAGGTTTCTTGGTTATGTGTTGAAGGATGGATACAGCTGGATGTAGGATTTGCTAGTTTTGGGTGAGATATTATGCTTCCCCTGTATCCCCAACACCTGATTGCATAACCGGAAAATTTTCGGGAGTTTCATAGGTGGGAATTCATGTAGCTCTAGTATTTCTTCTGCAGATATTTGGTTTTTGATTGGTTAATCCTTACCAAGTATTTGTTCATGTCCGTACCTTGTTATTTTATTCATCTACCTCTATCTAGGTGGCTTCTCAATTTATGGAAGTGTGACCATTTAATTTGGAATTCATTCGTTCATTCTTGTTCGGATGTTAAGGCTATATGTTGCAATTTCGATTCATTTGATTCAGCTTGAATATATGTCTTTCAAGATGCTAACGGAAGTCACCCTCTTCAGGATGGCTCCTCCAACGCATCAGAATCCGGAACCACCGCCACCACCTCCACCTCCGGAGGCATGGCAAGCTGTGATGGCCGCTACCAACACCAACACGCAGCTGATTATGCAACTCTTGCAAGAGCGCAACCAAGGAAATCAAGGCCATGTCAACAATCAGAATCAGTTTGCTACACTCAACCAGTTCCTCGCAAACCAGCCAAAGACCTTCAGTAACTGTGTCGAGGCCACAGACGCTGATGATTGGCTCGTGGATATCTGCAAACATTTCGAGTGGAGCAATGTTAGGCCTGAGGACTTTGTCAAGTTTGCTTCGTTCCAACTCAAAGACCAAGCTGCAGAGTGGTATCAGCAATACAAAGATTCCAGAGGAGGTCATGTGATTACCTGGGATGAATTCCGCCAAGACTTCAAAGCTCACCACATTCCTCAGAGTGTTGTTGAGAGCAAGCGTGAGGAGTTCTGCAATCTGAAGCAAGGCAGCTTGTCTGTTTACCAATACAACATAATGTTCCAGAAGCTCGCTCGTTTCGCTAAGCAAGACGTCTCTGATGAGAAGAGCATGATTTATCAGTTCAAAGGTGGCCTCAGAGAAGATCTGCAACTAGCCCTTGTGCTTTTCGAGCCGAAGAAGTATGATGAGTTCTACAATATGGCACTGAAGCAAGATGTTGCTCAGCTCAAGTGCGATGCTTCCAAGAAACGAGTCAGGGATGCAACTCCTTCTTACTCAACTCAAGTGGAAGCTAAGCAGCAAAAGTATTGGTTGCCTCATCCTTCTCCGTTCCGTCAGCCTTTTCAACAGAAGAGCAAAGGTGGAAATGGATCTTCCCACCCACCCAAACCAGGCTTTCAGAACAAGACTTCGTCTCATGCTCCAAGATCAAGTGCTCTGTATCACCGTCCGCTTTCAGAGGTCACGTGCAACAAGTGTCAGCAGAAGGGTCACTATGCTAACAAATGCTTCAACCAGAGGCGTCTTCCTCCTCCTCCTGTGAGATCTGCCAGCACCACAATGCTTCAACCTGAAACTTAAACTTAATTAAAATGAATCAACAGCGTGTGTAGCCGTGATGGTCTCTTTTCGGCGGAGTCCGGGAAGAGAACACGGTCTCGAGTTATGCTTGAACGTAAGTAGTTCTAGGATCACTTCTTGATCATAGATTCTCGACCGTGCCTTGCCTTCTCTTCTCGCTCTCATTTGCGTATGTTAGCCACCATATATGCTAGTGCTTGTTGCTGCTCCACCTCATACCTTTTCCCTACCTATAAGCTTAAATAGTCTTGATCGCGAGGGTGTGAGATTGCTGAGTCCCTGTGACTCACAGATTACTTCCAAAAACCAGATGCAGGTGCCGATGATACCGTTCCAGGAGATGCGACTGAGCTCAAGTGGGAGTTCGATGAGGACTCAGGCCGATACTACGTTTCCTTTCCAGACGATCAGTAGTGGAGCCCAGTTGGGGCGATCGGGGACATTATGCTTTTGGGGTTGTCTTTATTTTGGTTCCGTAGTCGGACCTTGATTGTATCTGGATGATTGTAATGCTATATTTATGTATTGTTTGAAGTGGCGATTGTAAGCCAACTATGTACCTCTTTTCTTATTCAGTACATGGGATGTGTAAAGATTACCCCTCTTGCGACATTGCCTACAATGCGATTATGGCTCTAAGTCGTGCTCCGACACGTGGGAGATATAGCCGCATCGTGGGTGTTACAAGTTGGTAACCAGAGCCTTCCCCGACTTAGGAGCCCCCATGCTTGATCAAATCATTGGCGTTGTTGAGTCTAGAAAAATGTTTTGAGTCTTATAGGATTATATATATCGGAGAGTAGGATTCTTTTTACTCCTCAGTCCCTTCGTCGCTCTGGTGAGGCATCTTGACGTAGAGTTTTGACTCTTCTCTTCTCAAATTTCACAAAAAAAAAAATTTAGGATCATGCGGGTATCTTGGAATCGTTCCGATGGTTTTGTGACGAGAACATTGTTCTTGGTGCCTCCTGACATTTAGGGGTTGTGGCAGTGTCCCGGGGAGTTGAGCTCCGAGGTGCTGTCATCACAATTTTATCAATGCAGTTCTGGAATACCTGAGTTTCACCGACATCGAAAATCTCTTTTATGCAGTTGTTGGTGACATAACCTCGACGCCACCCAGTACTGGGGCGGGAGTTCGGGAGTATTGCCATAACTTGCATAACGGATGCTTTTCGAAGGTTGAGGTAAATGATTTCCGAAGGTTTCTTGGTTATGTGTTGAAGGATGGATACATCTGGATGTAGGATTTGCTAGTTTTGGGTGAGATATTATGCTTCCCCTGTATCCCCAACACCTGATTGCATAACCGAAAAATTTCGGGAGTTTCATAGGTGGGAATTCATGTAGCTCTAGTATTTCTTCCGCAGATAGTTGGTTTGTGATTGGGTAATCCTTACCAAGTATTTTTTCATGTCCGTACCTTGTTGTTTTATTCATCTACCTCTATCTAAATGGCTTCTCAATTTATGGAAGTGTGACCATTTAATTTGGAATTCATTCGTTCATTCTTGTTCTCATGTTGAGACTATATGTTGCAATTTCGATCCATTTGATTCAGCTTGAATATATGTCTTTCAAGATGCTAACGGATGTCACCCTCTTCGGGATGGCTCCTCCAACGCATCAGAATTCGGAACCACCGCCACCACCTCCACCTCCGGAGGCATGGCAAGATGTGATGGCCACTACCAACGCCAGCACGCAGCTGATTATGCAACTCTTGCAAGAGCGCAACCAAGGAAATCAAGGCCATGGCAACAATCAGAATCAGTTTGCTACACTCAACCAGTTCCTCGCAAACCAGCCAAAGACCTTCAGTAACTGCGTCGAGGCCACAGACGCTGATGATTGGCTCGTGGATATCTGCAAACATTTCAAGTGCAGCAACGTCAGGCCTGAGGACTTTGTCAAGTTTGCTTCGTTCCAACTCAAAGACCAAGCTGCAGAGTGGTATCAGCAATACAAAGATTCCAGAGGAGGTCGTGTGATTGCCTGGGATGAATTCCGCCAAGATTTCAAAGCTCACCACATTCCTCAGAGTGTTGTTGAGAGCAAGCATGAGGAGTTCCACAATCTGAAGCAAGGTAGCTTGTCTGTTTACCAATACAACATAATGTTCCAGAAGCTCGCTCGTTTCGCTAAGCAAGACGTCCCTAACGAGAAGAGCATGATTTATCAGTTCAGAGGTGGCCTCAGAGAAGATCGGCAACTAGCCCTTGTGCTTTTCGAGCCGAAGAAGTATGATGAGTTCTACAATATGGCACTGAAGCAAGATGCTGCTCAGCTCAAGTGCGATGCTTCCAAGAAACGAGTCAGGGATGCAACTCCTTCTTCCTCAACTCAAGTGGTAGCTAAGCAGCAAAAGTATTGGTTGCCTCATCCTCCTCCGTCCCGTCAGCCTTTTCAACAAAAGAGCAAAGGTGGCAATGGATCTTCCCACCCACCCAAACCAGGCTTTCAGAACAAGACTTCGTCTCATGCTCCAAGATCAAGTGCTGCGTATCACCGTCCGCTTTCAGAGGTCACGTGCAACAAGTGTCAACAGAAGGGTCACTATGCTAACAAATGCTTCAACCAGAGGCGTCTTCCTCCTCCTCCTCCTCCTGTGAGATCTGCCAGCACTGCAGTGGTCAAGCATAATCCCAAGCATGTCAAGGTCAACTTGATGAACGCAGCTCAGGCAGAGGACTCGTCAGAAGTGATCATGGGTCACCTTGCTGTTAACGATATTCCTGCAAAAGTTCTTTTTGACATTGGTGCATCGCATTGTTTCATGTCAAAACCATTTTTTTTGCCAAGAACGAATTCACTTCTTCTCATTTGGGAAAATCAATGGATATCGTTTCTCCGGGTAAATGGTTGAGTGCCAGTTTGGTGGTACCAGATGTTTCTATCACGTTGGGCGACTATAAGTTTCTGTCTTCTCCAATGGTCCTTGGTAACTCGGATATGGATCTTATTCTTGGAATGGACTGGCTTTCTAAGCATAAGGCTCAGCTTGATTGTGCTGCCAGGAAGATTCAATTGACACACTCGTCTGAGGATGTGATCGTCTTTGCCGCTCGTGACGATACCATTCGACTGTTCTCTCTCAACGAAAAGGGCGTGTTGGATGCCATCTCTCAGATTCCAGTTGTTTGTGAATATCAAGACGTCTTTCCAGAAGAGCTTCCAGGGATGCCTCCTCACCAGCCAGTTGAATTCGTCATCGATCTTGAGCCTGCATGGAACCTGTTTGCAAACGTCCTTACAAGCTTGGACCAGAAGAGTTGAAGGAGCTGAAGAAACAACTCGATATTCAAGAGCGTATGGGTCTTATCCGACCAAGTTCTTCTCCTTGGGGTTGTGGTGTTCTTTTCGTCAAGAAGAAAGATGGAACGGACCGACTTTGTGTCGACTACCGTCCTTTGAACAAGAAGACCATAAAGAACAAGTACCCACTTCCCAACATCAATGAGCTTTTAGAACAACTCAAATGTGCTAAGTTTTCTCCAAGCTTGACCTCCGTATGGGTTATCATCAGATTCGCATTCGTGAAGAAGATATCCCCAAGACATCATTCAGAACAAGCTATGGTTCATATGAATACACTGTCATGTCTTTCGGCCTTGTCAACGCTCCTCCAACATTCTCTCGCATGATGAACTTCATCTTCAACCCATACACAAATGACTTCGTCTTGGTTTATCTCAATGACATTTTGGTCTTTTCCAAGAACAAGGAGGATCATGCCAAGCACTTGAGATTGGTGCTGGATAAACTCAGAGAACATCAGTTCTATGCGAAGTTTTCAAAGTGCGAGTTTTGGCTCAATGAGGTTCTCTACTTTGGGCATATCATCTCCGCCAAGGGCATAGCTGTTAATCCTGAGAAGGTGTCTGCAATTGTGAATTGGGAACCGCCTCAGAATGTGAAGCAACTCCGCAGCTTCCTTGGGCTCGCAAGCTATTGTCGAAGGTTCGTTGAGAATTTCTCAAAGATCACGAAGCCTCTTTCCAACCTCCTCCAGAAGCATGTGAAGTATGTATGGTCGCCTGAATGTGACATCGCTTTCAAAACCCTCAAAGAGAAGTTAGTCACAGCTCCAATTCTGACTCCTCCTGACGAATCCAAACCATTCGAGGTTTTCTGTGATGCTTCCCTTCAAGGCCTCGGTGCAGTGCTAATGCAAGAGAAGAAAGTTGTGGCCTATACCTCTCACCAGTTGAAGCCCAACGAAAAGAACTACCCCACTCATGACCTCGAGTTGGCGGCAGTTGTCCATGCTCTTTTAACATGGAGACATCTCTTGTTGGGAAGGAAAGTGGACATCTTCACTGATCATAAGAGTCTCAAGTACATCTTCTCTTGTTGGGTCGAGATGATTCAAGAGTATAATCCGAGTATCGAATACACTCCAGGCAAGGCCAATGTCATTGCTGATGCATTGAGCAGGAAGGCTTACTGCAACAGTTTGATTCTCAAGCCCTACCAACCGGAGCTTTGTGAAGCTTTCCGCAAACTTAATCTCCAAGTTGTTCCTCAAGGATTCCTTGCCAACCTCCAAGTCTCTCCTACTTTGGAAGATCAGATTCGTGAGGCTCAACTTCTTGATGCTATGGTGAAGAAGGTGAAGATTGGGATTGCCAAGAGCCAACCCAAGTACAAGTGCTATCGCCTTGATGACAAGGATACTCTATTCTTCGAGGATCGCATTTTTGTTCCTAAGGGTGACCTTTGTAAAGTCATTATGAACAAAGCTCACAATTCACTCCTCTCTATTCACCCTGGAAGTACAAAGATGTACCATGACCTCAAGCAGGCGTATTGGTGGATTCGAATGAAGCGCGAGATTGCTCAGTTCGTGAATGAAGCACGAGATTACTTTGAGATGGACTTCGTGACTGGATTTCCTAAGTCCAAGCGTGGCAATGATGCTATCTTCATTGTCATCGACAAGCTCACTAAAGTGGCTCATTTTCTCCCTATCAAAGAATCTATCACAGCAGCTCAGTTGGCAGAGCTATATACCTCCAGGATTGTCTCTCTGCACGGCATTCCGCAGTTGATATCTTCAGATCGTGGAAGCATCTTCACCTCTAAGTTCTGGGATTCCTTTCAGAAGGCCATGGGCACCAACATTCGCTTCAGCACAGCTTTTCATCCGCAAACTAGTGGCCAAGTCGAGCGAGTCAATCAAATTCTTGAAGATATGCTCAGGGCATGTGTCATTTCTTTCGGTATGAACTGGGAAGATTGTCTTCCATATGCCGAGTTCTCCTACAACAACAGCTTCCAAGTGAGTTTGGGCAAGGCCCCATTCGAGATTCTCTATGGCAGGAAGTGCCGTACTCCTCTTAACTGGTCAGAGACTGGTGAACGCCAACTTCTTGGCAATGACTTGATCACAAAGGATGAAGAAATGTGCAAAGTCATTCGTGAAAATCTCAAAGCCGCGCAATCGCACCAGAAGAGTTACTATGATAGCAAGCATCGTGACTTGGCTTTCGAGATCGGAGACCATGTCTACCTCCGTGTCTCTCCTATGATAGGCACTCGTCGCTTCGGTATCAAAGGGAAGCTTGCCCCTAGATACGTGGGTCCTTTCAAGATCATTGGCAAAAGAGGCGATCTCGCCTATCATCTTGAGCTTCCATCCAACTTTGCAAACGTGCACGACGTGTTTCACGTGTCTCATCTCCACAAGTGTTTCAAGACTCCTGACCGCACCATCAACTTTGAAGAGATTGATCTCCAAGAAGACCTGTCTTATCATGAGCACCCTGTTGCTATTCTTGAAGAAACTGAGCGCAAGACTCGCAACAAGTCTATAAAATTCCTGAAAGTGAAGTGGTCACATCATTCCGACCGTGAAGCCACCTGGGAACGCGAGGACCACCTCCATTCCGAATATCCGGAGTTTTTCCAGTCCTAGATCTCGGGACGAGATCCTTTCGTAGTGGTGGAGTGTTGTAACGCCCCATATGTAACCTGCCATATTTGTATTCCAACTCTTGCCATTTTCAGCACAAAGTTATGATATTCCTCGTTGTTGGGTTTCGTCTTCGTTTTGCATTTTTTCTTGTCATGCATCTCATATCATGTCATCATGTGCATCACATTTGCATACGTGTTCCTCTCATGCATTCGAGCTTTTCCCCGTTGTCCGTTTTGCATTCCGGCGCTCCTATGTCCTCCGGCGTCCCCTTTTGCCTCTTTTCGTGTGCGGATGTTAAACGTTCTCGGATTGGACCGAGACTTGCCAAGCGGCCTGGGTTCACTACCGGTAGACCGACTATCAAGTTTCATGCCATTTGGACTTCGTTTGATACTCCAACAGTTAACCGAGGAACCGTAAAGGCCCCGTGTGTGTTGCAGCCCAACACATCTCCAAAGTGACCCAAAACCCACCTAAACCCCCTCCATCATCTCGGTCGTTCGATCACGATCGCGTGGCCGAAAACCATGCTCAATTTGGAGTCTCCTACCTCCTTCTATGTATAAATAGGCATCTCCCCCGAAAATTCCGGATCAAACCCTAACCTAACCTTCCCCTCTCCACGCCGGACGTGTCCGTCCGCCGCCGGACACGCCGCGCCGCCGCCCGCATCCAACCACAGGGAGCCACGTGTCCCACCGGCCACCTCCCGTGCCACGGCCCGCCTGAGCCCGGGACGGGCCCCCAGGCCCATCGTCTCCTCCGCTGCCCGAGTCTTCGCCCCACCGTCCCCGCCGCCAAGTCCGGTCGCCGCGCCGCTGCAAGTCCCTCGCCGCGCCGCTCGGCCGCCACCCGCCGCCTACTCCGCCGCCCAGATCGCCGCCCGACGCCGGCCACCTCGACTCCGGCCAGATCCGGCCATGGGCCGGCCGGATACATCTTCCCCTCGCTCCGGCGACTCCTCCCCTGCAACACCGGCGATCTCCCTCGAACTCCGGCGAGAAGCCCCGTCGATCCTCGTAATCCGTGCCCAATCCCGATCCAGATCTACTACAGTAAACCCTAGGTAGTTTTCTGCCCAAGTCCCCAGTATTTTTAGCATTTTTCATCGCATCATAACTTTGCACACGTAACTCTGTTTTGGGCGTGTAGCATATCAAATTGTTTGTCTGGATGTGCACTTCATTTCATTCCATTGCACCATGTTCATTTGAGCTCATCTTGATGCCCTAAATTCTGTTGCAAGAGTGCTATGTGATGTTAGTTTCAGATTCTTAACAGATTATGGACATTTCTCATTTTGCCATGTTTAATGTGCGCCTCCTATGATCTTGAGACCTACATGTGTTTTGTTGTATGTCATGCCATATTTACAGGGGTGTATGACATGTATTTTTGTGATCAATGTGGTGACTAGCACAAGCATGCAAAGTAGCTCTCGTGATGTTGCTGATTTCAGGGACTTAGATTTCTTCTAAGTCATTTCCCTGATGATATTTTTATGTCATGTATTCCTGATGCTACAGAGTGATCCATGCCTCTTTTGAGCATGTTCAGTAAGGATGATTTTGAGATATTGTTATGATCTATCCATCCATGTCTTTGTTTGCAATTATGGAGTGCCCTAGCATGACTCAATCTTGCTTTACTTTTGCTATAAAATGTTCCTGGCAGATTGTTTACATGTTAATCAATTTTGCCGAGGTTGTTATAGTTTATCCATGCATGCTATGAGAGTGTTCTTGCCATGGTTAGCTTTTTTTATCATGTCTACTTGCTGGGTGTATGCTTAGCTTGTCATGCAATGCCTTGTGGTGAGTGCATCGAGCTCGCAAACATGCCTACGTAATTCTGTTTTTGCCATATTCCAGTTTTCTGCTAAGTCTGAATCTGTTAACGAAACTTGCTATGTTTACATGGTTGCCATTGTATCTTCTGATCCCTTTTGGCTTATGGTTAGTAAGGGGCTTTTGTTACATGCTTTTAGTAGTTTCATGCCATGCCTTGCTTTGCCATGATATGTTCCTGTAGCATGTTGTTATCTTGCTCTAAACATTGCTTCCTCATGTTTAATCCTGACATGTTATTTTCACTAAGTCTGTGAACCTGATATCTTTTGCACTTTTGCCATGCTTGTTTGAACCTGCTATTGTGTGAATTAGCCATAGCTCAGTGTTCATCTTTTGTCAAGCATCTTGAGTGGATCACTACCATGTGCTTTGTTGTTATGTTAGAGTGCAGTAGCTTGTTGTTCTTGATGCATTTAGATGGCCTCGTGCTGTTAATCACAGTTTTGTGCCATTATTGTTTTGCTTGCCATTTGCAAACCGTGCATCTGATTCCGGTGATCTTTATATCGATTTCGACCGAAATCAACTCACCTTTACAGTGCCACTCTTGGTTTTCCAAGTTGAGGCCTGGTTCAATCTTTCCTTTCCGAAGCATGCATATGCATTACATATCACATCCCGCATATCATGCCATGTTTTGCATCATGTTGCTTGCGCATTGCACCGTGGTTGATTGTGTCTCCCTTTGCTTGTGTTATTGCTTTGGGTAGAGACGGGAGACGAGTACGTGATCGAGGAAACCGTTGAGAACGTTTACGAGGATCAAGCTTACGTCAACTCGGAGAACTTTGCAGGCAAGATGACCATACCCTCGAAATCACTTCTATCTTTGCTTGCTAGTTGCTCGCTCTATTGCCATGCCTATGCTACGATACCTACCACATGCTTTATCATGCCTCCCATATTGCCATGTCAAACCTCTAACCCACCTTGTCCTAGCAAACCGTTGTTTGGCTATGTTACCGCTTGCTCAGCCCCTCTTATAGCGTTGCTAGTTGCAGGTGAAGATTGGAGTTTGTTCCTTGTTGGAACATGATTATTGTTGGGATATCATTATTATAACTTGTTTACTTTAATGCATCTATATACTTGGTAAATGGTGCAAGGCTCGGCCTTATGCCTGGTGTTTTGTTCCACTCTTGCCGCCCTAGTTTCCGTCATACCGGTGTTATGTTCCTTGATTTTGTGTTCCTTACGTGGTTGGGTTATAATGGGAACCCCTTGACAGTTCGCCTTGAATAAGACTCCTCCAGCAAGGCCCAACCTTGGTTTTACCATTTGCCACCCAGCCTTTTTCCCTTGGGTTTCGTGGACTCAAGGGTCATCTTTATCTTAACCCCCCTGTTGGGGAACGTAGCAGAATTTTAAAATTTTCTACGCATCACCAAGATCAATCTATGGAGTCATCTAGCAACGAGGGTGAGGGGACTGCATCTACATACCCTTGTAGATCGCGAGTGGGAGCGTTCAAGAGAACGGGGTTGATGGAGTCGTACTCGTCGTGATCCAAATCACCGATGACTGAGCGCCGAACGGACGGCACCTCCGTGTTCAACACACGTACGGTTGGGGAAGACGTCTCCTCCTTCTTGATCCAGCAAGGGGAAGGAGAGGTTGATGGAGATCCAGCAGCACGACAGCGTGGTGGTGCAAGCAGCGGTGATCTCGGCAGGGCTTCGCCAAGCTCCAACGAGAAGGAGAGGTGTTACGAGGGGAGAGGGAGGTGCCAGGGACTTGGGTGCGGCTGCCCTCCCTCCCCCCACTATATATAGGGCCCCTAGGGGGGCACGGCCCTAGGAGATCCCATCTCCAAAGGGGGGGCGGCGGCTATGGGAGTCCTGGATTAGGGGGTCTCTGGACAGCCGGACTATCTCCATTGGCCGGACTGTTAGACTATGAAGATACAAGATTGAAGACTTCGTCTTGTGTCCAGATGGGACTCTACTTGGCATGGAAGGCAAGCTTGGCAATACGTATATGGATATCTCCTCCTTTGTAACCGACCTTGTGTAACCCTAACCCTCTCCAGTGTCTATATAAACCGAAGGGTTTTAGTCCGTAGGACAACAATCACAACATACAATCATACCATAGGCTAGCTTCTAGGGTTTAGCCTCTCTGATCTCGTGGTAGATCTACTCTTGTAACACCCATATTATCAATATTAATCAAGCAGGACGTAGGGTTTTACCTCCATCAAGAGGGCCCGAACCTGGGTAAAACCTCGTGTCCCTTGCCTCTTGTTACCATCCGGCCTAGACGCACAGTTCGGGACCCCCTACCCGAGATCCGCCGGTTTTGACACCGACATTGGTGCTTTCATTGAGAGTTCCTCTGTGTCGTCGCTGTTAGGCTTGATGGCTCCTACTATCATCGATAGCGATACGGTCCAGGGTGAGACTTTTCTCCCCGGACAGATCTTCGTATTTGGCGGCTTTGCACTGCGGGCTAATTCGCTTGGCCATCTGGAGTAGATCGAATGCTACGCCCCTGGCCATCAGGTCAGATTTGGAAGTTTGAATTACACAGCCAATATCCGTGGGGACTTGATCTTTGACGGATTCAAGCCACAGCCGGGCGCGCCGCACGGTCGCGATGGGTATGACCTAGCTCTACCCCCGGACGGTACTCCAGAGGCCGCGCCCGCATCAGCTCCGACCCTTAGCTCGGAGCCAACTGCACCAATCGAGGACGGGTGGCTAGACACCACCTCAGGGGTTGCAGTCTCAACGGCGATCGAGCCGAACACCAGCATAAATCTCCGTGCAGCCCGTGACTCCAAGGTGCCGGACTCTCTTCCGGACCCCGAACCATCCGCGCCCTGCCAATCGAATCCAAGTGGGCGCCGATCATGGAATTCACCACCGCGGATATCTTTCAGCACTCACCCTTCGGCGACATTCTGAATTCACTAAGGTCTCTCTCTCTCTCTTTGTCAGGAGAGCCCTGGCCGGATCATGGCCAACAGGATTGGGATGCGGACGATGAAGAAATTCGACGCCCACCCACCACCCACTTTGTAGCCACTATCGATGACTTAACCGACATGCTCGACTTTGACTCCGAAGACATTGACGGTATGGACGACGATGTAGGAGACGAATATGAACCAGCACCTACAGGGCACTGGACAGCCACCTCGTCGTACGACATATACATGGTGGATACACCCAATAAAGGCAACGGCGACGAGATAACGGAGGATGACCCCTCCAAGAAGCAACCCAAGCGCCGACGTCAGCGGCGCCGCTCTAAGTCCCGCCAAAGCAAAAGTGGTGATACCGGCACAAGAGATAATAACACTCCGGATAGCACCGAAGACAACAACAATCCCCTCCAGCAAGATTTAGAGCAGGAGGATGAAGGAGCCAGCTCTCCTGAGAGAGAGGCTGGTGGAGAGGAGGAGGTTGACAATTACATGCCCCCTCCGAAGACGAGGCAAGCCTCGGCGACGATGAATTCACCGTACCAGAGGATCCCGTCGAACAAGAGCGCTTCAAGCGCAGGCTTATGGCCACAGTAAATAGCCTGAAGAAAAAGCAGCAGCAGCTTCAAGCTGATCAAGATCTGCTAGCTGATAAATGGACTGAAGTCCTCGCAGCCGAGGAATATAAACTCGAGCGTCCCTCCAAGAGTTACCCAAGGCGCAGGTTACTACCCCGACTGGAGGAAGAAGCGTATGATACGGCTGATCGACCACCTCGTGGCCGCGATAGAGAGGCATTCCAGCCAAAAGCTCAGCCTCCACCCCAACGCCATCCAAATAAAAAGGCATGGGGAGATACACCAGACCTACGAGACATATTGGAGGACAAAGCAAAGCATTCAAGATCAATCTACGGATCTCGAGGGTGCACCACTCTACGAGACGGTAAATGTCACGCCAGATACAGTAAAAGCAAATCTGGCCGGGCCGAACACAGCGGGCAGGACCCATACGAGCTGCGTCGTGATATAGCCCTATACAGAGGCGCCGCACACCCCTTATGCTTCACAGACGAAGTAATGGAACATAAATTCCCAGAAGGTTTCAAACCTGTAAACATTGAATCATACGACGGCACAACGGATCCCGCAGTATGGATTGAGGACTTCCTCCTCCACATCCACATGGCCCGCGGTGATGACTTACATGCCATCAAATACCTCCCACTAAAACTCGAAGGACCAGCGCGGCATTGGCTTAATAGCTTGCCAGCGGACTCCATTAGCTATTGGGAAGATCTGGAAGCCGCATTCCTCGACAACTTTCAGGGCACTTATGTGCGACCACCAGACGCCGATGGCTTGAGCCACATAATTCAGCAGCCAGAAGAGTCGGCCAGGCAATTCTGGACTCAGTTCCTTACAAAGAAAAATCAAATCGCCGACTGTCCGGATGCGGAGGCCTTAGCGGCTTTCAAACACAACATCCGAGACGAGTGGCTAGCCCGGCACCTTGGTCAGGAAAAGCCGAAATCTATGGCAGCCCTCATGATGCTCATGACCCGCTTTTGTGCGGGAGAAGACAGCTGGTTGGCTCGCAGTAATAACATATCAAAGAACCATGGTACCTCAGATACCAAGGACGGCAATAGCAGGTCACGTCGCAACAAGCATAAGCGCCGCATTAACGGCGAAAGTACTGAGGATACGGCAGTCAATGCCGGATTCAAAGGCTCTAAGCCCGGTCGGCGGAAAAAGCCATTCAAACAAAGTACGCCGGGTCCGTCCAGCTTGGACCGTATACTCGATCGCTCGTGTCAAATACACGGCACCCCAGACAAGCCATCCAATCACACCAACAGGGATTGCTGGGTGTTCAAGCAGGCCGGCAAGTTAATTGCCGAAAACAAGGACAAGGGGCCGCATAGCGATGACGAGGAAGAACCCCAACAGCCGCACACTGGAGGACAGAAGAGGTTTCCCCCGCAAGTGCGCATGGTGAACATGATATACGCAACCCACATCCCCAAGAGGGAGCGGAAGCGTGCGCCTAGGGACGTATATGCGTTGGAGCCAGTCGCCCCAAAGTTCAACCCTTGGTCCTCCTATCCGATCACCTTCGATCGCAGGGACCACCCCACTAGTATCCGTCACGGCGGATTCGCCGCACTGGTCCTAGACCCAATCATCGACGGATTTCACCTCACTCGAGTCCTTATGGACAGTGGCAGCAGCCTGAACCTGCTTTATCAAGACACAGTGCGCAAAATGGGTATAGACCCCTCAAGGATCAAACCCACAAAGACGACCTTTAAGGGCGTCATTCCAGGCGTAGAGGCCCACTGCACAGGCTCAATTACACTGGAAGTGGTCTTCGGATCCCCGGATAAATTCCGAAGCGAAGAGTTAATCTTCGATATAGTCCCGTTCCGCAGTGGTTATCACGCGCTGCTCAGACGAACTGCATTCGCTAGATTCAATGCGGTGCCACATTATGCATACCTCAAGCTCAAGATTCCAGGACCTCGCGGAGTTATTACAGTCAACGGAAACACAGAGCGCTCTCTCCGAACAGAGGAGCACACCGCGGCCCTTGCAGTAGAAGCGCAAAGCAGCCTCTCAAGGCAATCTACCAGTTCGGCATTTCAAAGCCCGGACACCTTCAAGCGCGCTCGGGGCAATCGGCAAACAGACCGCCTGGCGCGATCTGAGCTCGTGTACCAATACGGCGACCACCCCAATCCCAGCCCAACGGCGTTATTCGTGCCGCGCGTACATAACTACGCATTAAAAATACCATGGGCACAGGTGGGGAGGGGGGCACAACTACGGCAGGCCCCAAAACACGGCCTAAACCGCAACAGGGGCTTCCCGTTTGGTTATTTTTCTTTTTCTTTTTCTTTCAGGACTTCAATCTCTGGAAACACTATCCGGCAGCTCTATTGCCGAACACATGATACAGCAACCAAGGAGGCCGACAACTACGGAATTCCCAGGTGGATTACAGATTTCATATAATTCCTCAGCTCGCCCTTGGAAGGGACACAGTCCTACTCTTTTGCTTATTACACTATTTGTATCACTCTGCTTTAATGCAATTTTTTAATACATGACATTACGACTATTATCACATTTTTGTTATATATATATACATATCTATGTGTTCATTAATGACGCCTAGCAACCGTACACTCTGGTACGGCCAATGCACCAGGGGCTTACGTCCCCACAATATGGTGTGAAAAGTCCGAACACTTTCACAAGTGCGGCACCCCGAACTTATAGCATTATATGCATCAGCTCCGAATCATGTCTTTGGTCAAATGTTGGGTTTGCCCGGCTCCTATGTTTTGGTACCTTACGTTCCGCTCTATCGGCTAAGGTAGTGCTAGGAGAACTACTGCGATTGTGCCCCGGTTCTGCCGGGCCAAGCACCTCAGTAGAGAAAGCTAAAACTGACTGTCATGATAAGGCGAGAGACTGGCCGCTGTTCGGCGAGGTGTTTCGAGTCCCTAAAGACTTATGCCGCTTAGGGCGAGGGGCCGGCTCCGTCCGGCTTATAGGCGTGTATCGCGCCCCGAATTCGGCCTTCCGAATACCAGGGGCTTCACCGAAATTTAAAATTATAGAATTCTATGGCTAAGTGAGAGTGATAAAGCATTATTAGTCCAGTTGCCTTGTTCGTTGTGCTGAGCACCTCCCTCGAAGGACCCAAACATGGGAACAAGAGTGCTCAGGTTTATCCCGAACACCCCGGCACTCATGGCATGGGGGCAGAAGCCGAGGACTAGCCATCTCTCAGATTGGATAAACAGCCAAACAGAAGGTAATATTTTAAATCCACACAAGCGTTGCATAGCGAATACGATACAAGTTTTCATACATACAGGACAAAACGAGCAAGTCTCATTCAAATATTACATTTTGCAAACACTCATCCGCGATAAGACGGGCGCCCGGCAGAACACCCTCGTAGTACATCTCGAGGTGGCGGTGCTCCTTGCCCTCCGGCGGCCCCTCCTTGATCAGCTTCACGGCGTCCAGCTTGACCCACTGCGTTTTTACATGGGCAAAGGCCCGACGTGCACCTTCAACGTAGACGGATCGCTTGATGACCTCCAGCCGTGGGCAGGCATCCACAAGCCGCCTCACCAGGCCGAAGAAGCTGTTCGGAAGGGCGTCACCAGGCCACAACCGGACTATGAAGCCCTTCATGGCCTGATCGGCCGCCTTATGTAGCTCGGCCACCTGCTTCAGCTGGTCTCTCATTGGCACCGGATGTTCGGCCTCAGCATACTGACACCAGAACAGCTTCTCCGTCGAGCTTCCGTCCTCGGTCTGGTAGAATAGTGCGGCATCGGACACACTGCGGGGCAAATCTGCGAATGCTCCTGAAGAGCTCCGGATTCGGGTAAGTAATCGGTAATTCACCTTTACATGCTTGCTTTGCATATAGAAAGCCTTACTCACCGCTATCTTCTTCATCGCGTTGATCTCCTGAAGGGCCTTCTGGGCCTCGGCCTTGGCACTCTTCGCGCTCTCACGGGCTGTGGCAAGCTCAGACTCCCTCGTCTTCAAGTCAAGCTCCAATGCCTCGTGCTTTGTCCCGAGAGCCTGGAGCTCTTGCTGCACCTCGCCCACCCGAGCCTCGTGCCTCTCTCACTCGGTGCGCTCCTGGGCTGCCTTTTCTTCGGCCTGGGACAGCGCTTGCTTCAGGGTCGCCACCTCGGTCGTGGCCCCTGGCAAACATACAATGATCCTGTCATTTAGCAATCGCGTCCTTTTTCTCATCTACATACGGGGTATTACTTACCCTTGTTCTCCTCGAGCTGCCTCTTAGCAAGGCTGAGCTCTTTCTGGGACCTCTCGAGGGCCTCCTTCAGTATGGTGACCTCCGCAGTTAGTGCGGCGGACGCCAGCAGCGAAGCCTACATATGCATATTGACATACTTATGTTAGACTCCTGTGATATTATTTGATCCTCTGTTTGGCTTTTCTTTGTGAACACCGAAAAAGCATCAGGGGCTACTGTCTATGCAGTAATACCTCTACTAAATTTTAAAACACTTACCTCGAAACCTGTTAGAAGGCTAGTACAGGCTTCAGTCAATCCGCTCTTGGCGGACTGAACCTTCTGGATCACCGCACTCATGATAGTGCGGTGCTCCTCCTCGATGGAAGCGCTTTGAAGCGCTTCCAACATAGTGTCCGGCGCCTCTGGATGGATAGAGGTCACCGGCACAGGCGTCTCACCCCCCTTAGAAGGGGACCGCCTGCCCGAGCTCGGAGCCGTTGGAGGGTCCGGCGTGGTGTTCGGCTGAGTGCTGAACTCGGAGCTCTCGGGGACCCCGTCCCCTCGGCTCTCGGAGTCTGGAAGGTCGCCTTGAGGCGCCTCCGGGACTGTCCCCCCTCGATCTAGTGCCTCTTGAGACAACACCTCGGCGTCGTCGGCTGGATGAGGGGAGGTGGCGGTAGGGACTGGATCACTATCCATGTCCGACGAGCCCAGGGAGCCGTCCGAGGATACGTCGATATTGGCTTGGGGCGGCCTGCACAATTGAGTTTGGCGTTAGGGAAAGCAATGCGACAAAGGGATCCTATGGGTTACTTTGGTATCCGAATACTTACGATCTCCCCTGGGGCTTGGCCCTGGGCAACCACTCGTCTTCACTTTCGTCGGCGGCGGTAGAGCTGTCCGGAAGTAGCGTCCTTCCCTTCTTGGACCCTCCAGCCTCCCCAGTTGGGACGGCCTTCCTTTTCTTGTCTCCCCCAGTCGGTGGGGAGCCTCTTCTTCCTCTTCCTCGTCTTCGGGGGAAGAGTGCGCCGCAGACTCATCGGACGGTGAGTCCGACGACGCCTGGCGTCGGGAACTCTTTCGAGCTCCCCTTGCCTTTTGAGTCTTCTCCAGCACCTTATAAGGGGCCGGAGTCAACATCTTCACCAGAAGGGCGTCTGCAGGGCCTTCGGGCAAGGGAGCCGGACAGTCGATTTGTCCGGCCATCTTCTGCCAGTCATGTTAACGGCACGGGAGTTTAGTGTTGGAAATATGCCCTAGAGGCAATAATAATTGGTTATTATTATATTTCCTTGTTCATGATAATCATTTATTATCCATGCTAGAATTGTATTTATAGGAAACTCAGATACATGTGTGGATACATAGACAACATCATGTCCCTAGTAAGCCTCTAGTTGACTAGCTCGTTGATCATTAGATGGTTACGGTTTCCTGACCATGGACATTGGATGTCGTTGATAACGGGATCACATCATTGGGAGAATGATGTGATGGACAAGACCCAATCCTAAGCCTAGCACAAAGATCGTGTAGTTCGTATGCTAAAGCTTTTCTAATGTCAAGTATCATTTCCTTAGACCATGAGATTTTGCAACTCCCGGATACCGTAGGAATACTTTGGGTGTGCCAAACGTCACAACGTAACTGGGTGGCTATAAAGGTACACTACAGGTATCTCCGAAAGTGTCTGTTGGGTTGGCACGAATCGAGACTGAGATTTGTCACTCCGTGTGACGGAGAGGTATCTTTGGGCCCACTCGGTAGGACATCATCATAATGTGCACAATGTGATCAAGGAGTTGATCACGGGATGATGTGTTACGGAACGAGTAAAGAGACTTGCCGGTAACGAGATTGAACAAGGTATCGGGATACCGACGATCGAATCTCGAGCAAGTACAATACCACTAGACAAAGGGAATTGTATACGGGATTGATCGATGACGCTAGGGTTATAAAGGAAGTTTGTATGTGGTTACCAAATGTTGTTCGGAGTCCCGGATGAGATCCCGGACGTCACGAGGAGTTCCGGAATGGTCCGGAGGTAAAGATTTATATATGGGAAGTCCTGTTTTGGTCACCGGAAAAGTTTCGGGGTTTATCGGTAACGTACCGGGACCACCGGGAGGATCCCAGGGGTCCACCAAGTGGGGCCACAAGCCCCGAAGGGCTGCATGGGCCAAGTGTGGGAGGGGACCAGCCCCAGGTGGGCTGGTGCGCCCCCCCACAAGGGCCCAAGGCGCCTATGGGGAGAAGGGGTGGCAAACCCTAAGGGCAGATGGGCCTTAGGGCCCATGCCTGGTGCGCCTCCCTCTTCCCCTCCACGTGGCCGCCACCCAGATGGGATCTGGGGGCTGCCGCCACCCCTAGGGAGGGAACCCTAGGTGGGGGCGCAGCCCCTCCCATCTCCCTATATATACTTGAGGTTTGGGCTACCCAAGACACACGAGTTCCTCTCCTTCTTGGCGCAGCCCTACCCCTCTCCCTCCTCGTCTCTTGCGATGCTTGGCGAAGCCCTGTTGGAGTACCACGCTCCTCCACCACCACCACGCCGTTGTGCTGCTGCTGGATGGAGTCTTCCTCAACCTCTTCCTCTCTCCTTGCTGGATCAAGGCATGGGAGACGTCACCGGGTTGTATGTGTGTTGAACGCGGAGGTGCCGTCCGTTCGGCACTAGGATCTCCGGTGATTTGGATCACGACGAGTACGACTCCTTCAACCCCGTTCTCTTGAACGCTTCCGCTTAGCGATCTACAAGGGTATGTAGATGCACTCTCCTTCCCCTCGTTGCTGGTTTCTCCATAGATAGATCTTGGTGACACGTAGGAAAATTTTGAATTTCTGCTACGTTCCCCAACAGTGGCATCATGAGCCAGGTCTATGCGTAGTTTCTATGCACGAGTAGAACACAAAGTAGTTGTGGGCGTTGATTTTGTTCAATATGCTTACCGTTACTAGTCCAATCTTGATTCGGCGGCATTGTGGGATGAAGCGGCCCGGACCGACCTTACACGTACTCTTACGTGAGACTGGTTCCACCGACTGACATGCACTAGTTGCATAAGGTGGCTAGCGGGTGTCTGTCTCTCCCACTTTAGTCGGATCGGATTTGATGAAAAGGATCCTTATGAAGGGTAAATAGCAATTGGCATATCACGTTGTGGTTTTTGCGTAGGTAAGAAACGTTCTTGCTAGAAACCCATAGCAGCCACGTAAAACATGCAAACAACAATTAGAGGACGTCTAACTTGTTTTTGCAGGGTATGCTATGTGATGTGATATGGCCAAAGGATGTGATGAATGATATATGTGATGTATGAGATGATCATGTTCTTGTAATAGGAATCACGACTTGCATGTCGATGAGTATGACAGCCGGCAGGAGCCATAGGAGTTGCCTTAATTTATTTATGACCTGCGTGTCAACATAAACGTCATGTAATTACTTTACTGTATTGCTAAAGCGTTAGCCATAGTAGTAGAAGTAATAGATGATGAGGCAACTTCAAGAAGACACGATGATGGAGATCATGATGATGGAGATCATGGTGTCATGCCGGTGACAACGATGATCATGGAGCCTCGAAGATGGAGATCAAAAGGAGCAAAATGATATTGGCCATATCATGTCACTTTTTGATTGCATGTGATGTTTATCATGTTTTTACATCTTATTTGCTTAGAACGACGGTAGTAAATAAGATGATCCCTCATTAAAATTTCAAGAAAGTGTTCCCCCTAACTGTGCACCATTGCAAAGGTTCGTTGTTTCGAAGCACCACGTGATGATTGGGTGTGATAGATTCTAATGTTCGAATACAACGGGTGTTGATGAGCCTAGCATGTACAGACATGGCCTCAGGACACATGCGGAACACTTAGGTTGACTTGACGAGCCTAGCATGTACAGACATGGCCTCGGAACATGGAGGACCGAAAGGTCGAGCATGAGTCGTATGGTAGATACGATCAACATGAAGATGTTCACCGATGATGACTAGTCCGTCTCACCTGATGATCGGACACGGCCTAGTTGACTCGGATCATGTAATCACTTAGATGACTAGAGGGATGTCTATCTGAGTGGGAGTTCATAAGATGAACTTCTTCGCAAATTATGTCGTGGCTCGTGCTTTAGTTCTACTGTTTAGATATGTTCCTAGAGAAAATTTAGTTGAAAGTTGATAGTAGAAATTATGCGGACTAGGTCCGTAAACTGAGGATTGTCCTCATTGCTTCATAGAAGGCTTATGTCCTTAATGCACCGCTCAGTGTGCTGAACCTCGAACATCGTCTGTGGATGTTGCGAACATCTGACATACACATTTTGATAACTACATGATAGTTCAGTTAAACGGTTTAGAGTTGAGGCACCGAAGACGTCGCGAAACATATGAGATGTTTCAAGGGCTGAAATTGGGATTTCAGGCTCGTGCCCACGTCAAGAGGTATAAGACCTCCGACGATTTTCTTAGCCTGCAGACTAAGGGAGAAAAGCTCAATTGTTGAGCTTGTGCTCAGATTGTCTGAGTACAACAATCATTTGAATCGAGTGGGAGTTGATCTTCCAGATGAGATAGTGATGTTTCTCCGAAGTCATTACCACCAAGCTGCTAGAGCTTCGTGATGAACTATAACATATCAGGGACATATATGATGATCCTTGAGATATTCGCGATGTTTGACAGCACAAAAGTAGAAATCAAGAAGGAGCATCAATTGTTGATGGTTGGTGAAACCACTAGTTTCAAGAAGGGCAAGGGCAAGAAGGGATACTTCATGAAACGGCAATTCAGCTGATGCTCTAGTGAAGAAACCCAAGGTTGAACCCAAACCCGAGACTAAGTGCTTCTGTAATAAGGGGAACAGCCACTGGAGCAGAATTACCCTAGATACTTGGTAGATAAGAAGGCTGGCAAGGTCGATATACATTGTGTTAATGTGTACTTTACTAGTACTCCTAGTAGCACCATGGTATTAGATACCGGTTCGGTTGCTAAATGTTAGTAAACTCGAAATAAAAGGCTGCAGAGTAAACGGAGACTAGCTAAAGGTGAGCTGGCAATATGTGTTGGAAGTTTTTCCAATCTTGATGTGATCAAGCATCGCACGCTGCCTCTACCATCGAGATTGGTGTTTGCGTTGAGCATAGACATGATTGGATTATGTCTATCGCAATACGATTATTCATTTAAGGAGAATAATGGTTACTCTGTTTGAATAATACCTTCAATGGTCTTGCACCTAAAATGAATGGTTTGTTGAATCTCGATCGTAGTGATACACATGTTCATGCCAAAAGATATAAGATAGTAATGATAGTACCACCTACTTGTGGCACTGCCACGTAAGTCATATCGGTATAAAACGCATGAAGAAGCTCCATGTTGATGGATCTTTGGGCTCACTCGTTTTGAAGAGTTTGAGACATGCGAACCATGTCTATTGGTGTATATGCATGAAGAAACTCCATGCAAATGGACCGTTTGGACTCACTTGGTTTTGAATCACTTGAGACATGCAAATAATACCACATGGGAAAGATGACTGAAAGCCTCGTTTTCAGTAAAATGGAACTAGAAAGGAACTTGCTGGAAGTAATACATTTTGATGTGTGCAGTCCAATGAGTGCTGAGGCATGCAGTGGATATCGTTATGTTCTTACTTCGCAGATGATTTGAGTAGATGTTGAGTATATTTACTTGATGAATCACGAGTCTGAATTATTGAAAGGTTCAAGTAATTTCAGGGTGAAGTTGAAAGATCGTCGTGACAAGAGGATAAAAGATCTATGATATGATCATAGAGATGAATATCTGAATTACGAGTTTGGCACAGAATTAAGACATTGTGGAAATTGTTTCACAACTAATACAGCCTGGAACACCATAGTGTGATGGTGTGTCCGAACATCATAACTGCACCCTATTGGATATGATGCATACCATGATGTCTCTTATCGAATTACCACGATAGTTTATGGGTTAGGCATTAGAGACAACCACATTCACTTTAAATAGGGTACCACGTAATTCCGATGAGATGACACCATATGAACTATGGTTTAGAGAAACCTAAGTTGTCATTTCTTAAAAGTTTGGGGCTGCGACGCTTATGTGAAAAAGTTTCAGGCTGATAAGCTTGAACCCAAAGCGGATAAATGCATCTTCATAGGACACCCAAAATAGTTGGGTATACCTCCTTTCTCAGATTCGAAAGCAATAAGGGATTGTTTCTAGAATTGGGTCCTTTCTCGAGGAAAAGTTTCTCTCGAAAGAATTGAGTGGGAGGATGGTGGAGACTTGATGAGGTTATTGAACCGTCTCTTCAACTAGTGTGTGGCAGGGCACAGGAAGTTGTTCCTGTGGCACCTACACCAATTGAAGTGGAAGCTTATGATAGTGATCATGAAACTTCAGATCAAGTCACTAACAAACCTCGTAGGATGACAAGGATGCGTACTACTTCAGAGTGGTACGTAATCCTGTCTTGGAAGTCATGTTGCTAGACAACAATGAACCTATGAGCTATGGAGAAGCGATGGTGGACCCGGATTCCGATAAATGGCTCGAGGACATAAAATCCGAGAGAGGATCCATGTATGAAAACAAAGTGTAGACTTTGGCAGAACGGCTCGATGGTCGTAAGGCTGTTGAGTACAGATGGATTTTAAAAGGAAGACGGACAATGATGGTAAGTATCACCATTAAGAAAGCTCGACTTGTCGTTAAGATTTTTCCGACAAGTTCAAGGAGTTGACTATGATGAGACTTTCTCACTCATAGCGATGCTAAGAGTCTGTTGGAATTATATTAGCGATTACTGCATTATTTATGAAATCTTGCAGATAGGATGTCAAAACATTGTTTCCTCGATGATTTTCTTGAGGAAAGGTTGTATGTGATACAACCAGAAGGTTTTGTCAATCCTGAAAGATGCTAATAAGTATGCAAAGCTCCAGCAATCCTTCTAAGGACTGGAGTAAGCATCTCGGAGTTGGAATGTATGCTTTAATGAGATGATCAAAGATTTTGGGTGTATACAAAGTTTATGAGAAACTTGTATTTCCAAAGAAGTGAGTGGGAGCACTATAGAATTTCTGATGAATATATGTTGTTGACATATTGTTGATCAGAAATGACGTAGAATTTCTGGAAACCATATAAGGTTATTTGGAAAGTGTTTTTCAATGGAAAGCCTGGATTAAGCTACTTGAACATTGAGCATCAAGATCTATAAGGATAGATCAAAACGCTTAATGGTACTTTCAAATGAGCACATACCTTGACATGATCTTGAAGGTGTTCAAGATGGATCAGTCAAAGAAGGAGTTCTTGCCTGAGTTGTAAGGTATGAAGTTAAGACTTAAAGCTCGACCACGGCAGAAGAAAGAGGAAGGACGAAGGTCGTCCCCTATGCTTTTGTCATAGGCTCTATACGGTATGCCATGCTGAGTACCGCACCTGATGTGTGCCTTGCCACATATCTGGCAAGAGGGTACAAAGGTAATCTAGGAGTAGATCACCAGATAGCGGTCTAAATTATCCTTAGAGGAATAAGGATATGTTTCTCGGTTATGGAGGTGATAAAGAGTTCGACGTAAAGAGTTACGTCGATGCAAGCTTAACACCTATCCGGATAGCTCTGAGTAGAGATACCGGATACGTATAGTGGAATAGCTCCAAGTAGAACAGTTATTTGAAATGGCTCCAAATGTAGCGTAGTAGTTGCATCTACAAGATGACATAGAAATTTGCGAAGTACATACGGATATGAATGTTGCAGACCCGTTGACTGAAACCTCTCTCACAAGCATAACATGATCAAACCCAGAAATCTTTGGGTGTTAGTCACATGGGGATGTGACCTTGAGTGTTAATCACATATCGATGTGAACTGGATTATTGACTCTAGTGCAAGTGGGAGACTGTTGGAAATATGCCCTAGAGGCAATAATATATTGGTTATTATTATATTTCCTTGTTCATGATAATCATTTATTATCCATGCTAGAATTGTATTGATAGGAAACTCAGATACATGTGTGGATACATAGACAACACCATGTCCCTAGTAAGCCTCTAGTTGACTAGCTCGTTGATCAATAGATGGTTACGGTTTCCTGACCATGGAAATTGGATGTCGTTGATAACGGGATCACATCATTGGGAGAATGATGTGATGGACAAGACCCAATCCTAAGCCTAGCACAAAGATCGTGTAGTTCGTATGCTAAAGCTTTTCTAATGTCAAGTATCATTTCCTTAGACCATGAGATTGTGCAACTCCCGGATACCGTAGGAATACTTTGGGTGTGCCAAACGTCACAACGTAACTGGGTGGCTATAAAGGTACACTACAAGTATCTTCGAAAGTGTCTGTTGGGTTGGCACGAATCGAGACTGGGATTTGTCACTCCGTGTGACGGAGAGGTATCTCTAGGCCCACTCGGTAGGACATCATCATAATGTGCACAATGTGATCAAGGAGTTGATCACGGGATGATGTGTTACGGAACGAGTAAAGAGACTTGCCGGTAACGAGATTGAACAAGGTAACGGGATACCGACGATCGAATCTCGGGCAAGTACAATACCGCTAGACAAAGGGAATTGTATACGGGATTGATCGAATCCTCGACATCGTGGTTCATCCGATGAGATCATCGTGGAACATGTGGGAACCAACATGGGTATCCAGATCCCGCTGTTGGTTATTGACCGGAGAACGTCTCGGTCATGTCTGCATGGTTCCCGAACCCGTAGGGTCTACACACTTAAGGTTCGATGACGCTAGGGTTATAAAGGAAGTTTGTATGTGGTTACCGAATGTTGTTCAGAGTCCCGGCTGAGATCCCGGACGTCACGAGGAGTTCTGGAATGGTCTGGAGGTAAAGATTTATATATGGGAAGTCCTGTTTTGGTCACCGGAAAAGTTTCGGGGTTTATCGGTAACGTACCGGGACCACCGGGAGGGTCCCGGGGGTCCACCAAGTGGGGCCACAAGCCCCGGAGGGCTGCATGGGCCAGGTCTGGGAGGGGACCAGCCCCAGGTGGGCTGGTGCGCCCCCCCACAAGGGCCCAAGGCGCCTAAGGGGAGAAGGGGGGCAAACCCTAAGGGCAGATGGGCCTTAGGGCCCATGCCTGGTGCGCCTCCCTCTCCCCCTCCACCTGGCCGCCACCCAGATGGGATCTGGGGGCTACCGCCACCCCTAGGGAGGGAACCCTAGGTGGGGGCGCAGCCCCTCCCATCCCCCTATATATACTTGAGGTTTGGGCTGCCCAAGACACACGAGTTCCTCTCCTTCTTGGCGTAGCCCTACCCCTCTCCCTCCTCGTCTCTTGCGATGCTTGGCGAAGCCCTGCTGGAGTACCACGCTCCTCCACCACCACCATGCCGTTGTGCTGCTGCTGGATGGAGTCTTCCTCAACCTCTCCCTCTCTCCTTGCTGGATCAAGGCATGGGAGACGTCACCGGGCTGTACGTGTGTTGAACGCGGAGGTGTTGTCCGTTCGGCACTAGGATCTCCGGTGATTTGGATCACGACGAGTATGACTCCTTCAACCCCGTTCTCTTGAACGCTTTCGCTTAGCGATCTACAAGGGTATGTAGATGCACTCTCCTTCCCCTCGTTGCTGGTTTCTCCATAGATAGATCTTGGTGACACGTAGGAAAATTTTGAATTTCTGCTACGTTCCCCAACATTTAGATCCCGCATAGAATCAATCTATATAGAAAACAAGTATCCTGTGAAAGGTAAAATAACTTACCGCACTGGCATGGCGCTTCGCGCTGAATCCGCAATCCTCGGTAATGGGGGGAGGGACCGCGGCGCCCTTGAACAGCACCCTCCAGGCATCTTCATGAGTCGTGTCGAAGAGCCTGTTCAGAGTTTGGTGTTGCGCCGGATTGAACTCCCACAAGGTAAACTCCCGTTGTTGGCATGGGAGTATCCGGCGAACGAGCATAACCTGGACTATGTTGACAACCTTGAACTTCTTATCCACCATGTTCTGAATACATGACTGGAGTCCGGTCAGCTCTTTTGAATTACCCCAGGACAGGCCCTTCTCTTTCCAGGAGGTGAGCCGCATGGGGATGCCAGATCAGAACTCGGGGGCCGCTACCCATGCGGGGTTGCGTCGCTCGGTGATATAGAACCACCCCGATTGCCACCCCTTTATGGTGTCCACGAAGGTGCCCTCGAGCCATGTGATGTTGGGCATCTTGCCCACCATGGCGCCTTCGCGCTCCGCCTGGCGGCCGCTCACTACCTTCGGCTTGACATTGAAGGTCTTTAGCCATAAGCTGAAGTGGGGCTTGATGCGGAGGAAGGCCTCGCACACGACGATGAATGCCGAGATGTTGAGGATGAAGTTCGGGGCCAGATCATGGAAATCCAGGCCGTAATAAAACATGAGCCCTCTGATGAAGGGATGGAGAGGGAATCCTAGTCCGCGGAGGAAATGGGTGAGGAATACCACCCTCTCATGGGGCTCGGGGGTGGGGATGAGCTGTCCCTCATCTGGGAGCCGGTGCGCGATATCGTCGGGCAGGTATCCGGCTCTCCTTAGTTTCTTGATGTCTCCCTCCGTGACGGAGGAGACCATCCACTTGCCTCCCGCTCCGGACATGGTTGGAGAAGGTTGAGATGGAAGTGAGAGCTTGGGCGCTAGAGCTCGAGTGTGCGGGAGCGGATGAGAAGAGGAGGAAGAAGGCGTGGATAGACAGGTGAATCCTTATCCCTTTATATGGGCGGACAAAATTAAACGCCCCCACTTGACTGGTAAAACTCGCTTATCCCCCAAGCGCCGCGATTGATGGCGCGGTTGGGTTACCCACGCCCGTATTGATGAGAATCCCGTAATAAGGGGACACGATCTCTACTTTGACAAGACGTGTCGAAAAACTGCCTCGCGTTATGTGCGGGGATGGTTAAAAGAAACGGTTCGAATAATCACCGGGCCATGACATAACATCATGTTGCCAAAACAAGCCAGAAAATTAGATCTGCGAAAACGTTATTCTCTCTGCGGTGGAATGTGGAATTTATTTTGCAGGGTCGGACACTATCCTCGTATTCAACTTCTTCTGTCATGTATTCGGAGAAGGAACCCGCCTTGCAATGCCGAAGACAATACTGCGCGCTGGACTCATCGTCATTGAAGCCTGGTTCAGGGGCTACTGTGGGAGTCCTGGATTAGGGGGTCTCCGGACAGCCGGACGATCTCCATTGGCCGGACTGTTAGACTATGAAGATAAAAGATTGAAGACTTCGTCTCGGGTCCGGATGGGACTCTACTTGGCGTGGAAGGCAAGCTAGGCAATACGTATATGGATATCTCCTCCTTTGTAACCGACCTTGTGTAACCCTAACCCTCTCCGGTGTCTATATAAACCGAAGGGTTTTAGTCCGTAGGACAACAATCACAACATACAATCATACCATAGGCTAGCTTCTAGGGTTTAGCCTCTCTGATCTCGTGGTAGAACTACTCATGTAACACCCATATCATCAATATTAATCATGCAGGACGTAGGGTTTTACCTCCATCAAGAGGGCCCGAACCTGGGTAAAACTTCGTGTCCCTTGCCTCCTATTACCATCCGTCCTAGACGCACAGTTCGGGACCCCCTACCCGAGATCCGCCGATTTTGACACCGACAGCGGCCAAGGGGGACTTGCCCCCCAAGTCAGGTGGGGCGCCCCCCACCCCTAGGGTTTCCAACCCTAGGCGCAGGGGGAGGCCCATGGGGGTGGCACCAGCCCACCAGGGGCTGGTTCCCCTCCCACTTCAGTCCATGGGGCCCTCCGGGATAGGTGGCCCCACCTGGTGGACCCCCGGGACCCTTCCAGTGGTCCCGGTACAATACCGGTGACCCCTGAAACTTTCCCGGTGGCCGAAACTGGACTTCCTATATACAATTCTTCACCTCCGGACCATTCCGGAACTCCTCGTGGCGTCCAGGATCTCATCTGGGACTCCGAACAACTTTCGGGTTACCGCATACTAATATCTCTACAACCCTAGCGTCACCGAACCTTAAGTGTGTAGACCCTACGGGTTCGGGAGACACGCAGACATGACCGAGACGACTCTCCGGTCAATAACCAACAACTGGATCTGGATACCCATGTTGGCTCCCACATGCTCCTCGATGATCTCATCGGATGAACCATGATGTCGAGGATTCAAGTAATCCCGTATACAATTCCCTTTGTCAATCGGTACGTTACTTGCCCGAGATTCGATCGTCGGTATCCCAATACCTCGTTCAATCTCGTTATCGGCAAGTCACTTTACTCGTACCGTAATGCATGATCCCATGACCAAACACTTGGTCACATTGAGCTCATTATGATGATGCATTACCGAGTGGGCCTAGAGATACCTCTCTGTCATACAGAGTGACAAATCCCAGTCTCGATCCGTGTCAACCCAACAGGTACTTTCGGGGATACCTGTAGTATACCTTTATAGTCACCCAGTTACGTTGTGACGTTTGGTACACCCAAAGCACTCCCACGGCATCCGGGAGTTACACGATCTCATGGTCTAAGGAAATGATACTTGACATTGGAAAAGCTCTAGCAAACGAACTACACGATCTTGTGCTATGCTTAGGATTGGGTCTTGTCCATCACATCATTCTCCTAATGATGTGATCCCGTTATCAATGACATCCAATGTCCATAGTTAGGAAACCATGACTATCTGTTGATCAACGAGCTAGTTAACTAGAGGCTCACTAGGGACATGTTATGGTCTATGTATTCACACATGTATTATGATTTCTGGATAACACAATTATAGCATGAATAATAGAAATTATCATGAACAAGGAAATATAATAATAATCATTTTATTATTGCCTCTAGGGCATATTTCCAACAGTCTCCCACTTGCACTAGAGTCAATAATCTAGTTACATTGTGATGAATTGAACACCCATAGAGTCCTGGTGTTGATCATGTTTTGCTCGCTGAAGAGGTTTAGTCAACGGATCTGCGACATTCAGATCCGTATGTACTTTGCAAATATCTATGTATCCATCTTGAACATTTTCATGAATGGAGTTGAAGCGACGCTTGATGTTCCTGGTCTTCTTGTGAAACCTGGGCTCCTTGGCAAGGGCAATAGCTCCAGTGTTGTCACAGAAGAGAGTGATCGGCCCCGACGCATTGGGTATGACTCCTAGGTCGGTGATGAACTCCTTCATCCAGATTGCTTCATGCGCTGCCTCCGAGGCTGCCATGTACTCCGGTTCACATGTAGATCCCGCCACGACACTTTGCTTGCAACTGCACCAGCTTACTGCCCCACCATTCAAAATATACATGTATCCGGTTTGTGACTTAGAGTCATCCAGATCTGTGTCGAAGCTAGCGTCGACGTAACCCTTTACGATGAGCTCCTCGTCACCTCCATATACGAGAAACATATCCTTAGTCCTTTTCAGGTACTTCAAGATGTTCTTGACCGCTGTCCAGTGTTCCATGCCGGGATTACTTTGGTATCTTCCTACCAAACTCACGGCAAGGTTTACATCAGGTCTGGTACACAGCATGGCATACATGATAGACCCTATGGCTGAGGCATACGGGACGACACTCATCTTTTCTCTATCTTCTGTCGTGGTCGGACATTGAGCTGAGCTCAATTTCACACCTTGCAACACAGGCAAGAACCCCTTCTTGGACTGATCCATATTGAACTTCTTCAATATCTTATCAAGGTATGTGCTTTGTGAAAGACCTATGAGGTGTCTCGATCTATCTCTATAGATCTTGATGCCTAATATGTAAGCAGCTTCTCCAAGGTCCTTCATTGAAAAACACTTATTCAAGTAGGCCTTAATACCGTCCAAAAGTTCTATATCATTTCCCATCAAAAGTATGTCATCCACATATAATATGAGAAATGCTACAGAGCTCCCACTCACTTTCTTGTAAACACAGGCTTCTCCATAAGTCTGCATAAACCCAAACGCTTTAATCATTTCATTAAAGCGAATGTTCCAACTCCGAGATGCTTGCTCCAGCCCATAGATGGAGCGCTGGAGCTTGCATACCTTGTTAGCATTGTTAGGATCGACAAAACCTTCCGGCTGCATCATATACAATTCTTCCTTTAGAAAGCTGTTAAGGAATGCCGTTTTGACCTCCATTTGCCATATCTCATAATCATAGTATGCGGCAATTGCTAACATGATTCGGACGGACTTCAGCTTCACTACGGGTGAGAAGGTCTCATCGTAGTCAACCCCTTGAACTTGTCGATAACCCTTAGCGACAAGTCGAGCCTTATAGATGGTAACATTACCATCTGCGTCCGTCTTCTTCTTAAAGATCCATTTATTCTCTATCACTCGCCGATCATCGGGCAAGTCTGTCAAAGTCCATACTTTGTTTTCATACATGGATCCTATCTCGGATTGCATGGCTTCAAGCCATTTGTTGGAATCTGGGCCCACCATTGCTTCTTCATAGTTCGAAGGTTCACCGTTGTCTAACAACATGATTTCTAGGACAGGGTTTCCATACCATTCTGGTGTGGAACGTGTCCTTGTGGACCTTCGAAGTTCAGAAGCAACTTGATCCGAAGTACCTTGATCATTATCATTAACTTCCTCTCTAGTCAGTGCAGGCACCACAGGAACATCTTCCTGAGCTGCGCTACTTTCCGGTTCAAGAGGCAGTACTTCATCGAGTTCTACTTTCCTCCCACTTACTTCTCTCGAGAGAAACTCTTTCTCCAGAAAGGACCCATTCTTGGCAACAAAGATCTTGCCTTCGGATCTGAGGTAAAAGGTATACCCAATGGTTTCCTTAGGGTATCCTATGAAGACGCATTTTTTCGACTTGGGTTCGAGCTTTTCAGGTTGAAGTTTCTTGACATAAGCATTGCATCCCCAAACTTTTAGAAACGATAGCTTAGGTTTCTTCCCAAACCATAATAAATACGGTGTTGTCCCAACGGATTTAGACGGTGCCCTATTTAAAGTGAATGTAGTTGTCTCTAGAGTGTATCCCCAAAATGATAGCGGTAAATCAGTGAGTGACATCATAGATCGCACCATATCCAATAGAGTGCGATTATGACGTTCGGACACACTGTTACGCTGAGGTGTTCCAGGCGGCGTGAATTGTGAAACGATTCCACATTTCCTTAAGTGCATACCAAATTCGTGACTTAAATATTCTCCCCCACGATCTGATCGTAAGAATTTTATCTTTCGGTCACGTTCATTCTCTACCTCATTCTGAAATTCCTTGAACTTTTCAAAGGTCTCAGACTTGTGTTTCATCAAATAGACATACCCATATCTACTTAAGTCATCAGTGAGAGTGAGAACATAACGATAGCCACCACGAGCCTCAACGCTCATTGGACCGCACACATCAGTATGTATAATTTCCAATAAGTTGGTTGCTCGCTCCATTGTTCCGGAGAACAGAGTCTTGGTCATTTTACCCATGAGGTATGGTTCGCACGTGTCAAATGATTCGAAATCAAGAGACTCCAAAAGTCCATCTGTATGGAGCTTCTTCATGCGTTTGACACCGATGTGACCAAGGCGGCAGTGCCACAGATATGTGGGACTATCATTATCAATCTTACATCTTTTGGTATTCACACTATGAATATGTGTAACATCACGTTCGAGATTCATTAAGAATAAACCATTGACCAGCGGGGCATGACCATAAAACATATCTCTCATATAAATAGAACAACCATTATTCTCGGATTTAAATGAGTAGCCATCTCGTATTAAACAAGATCCAGACACAATGTTCATGCTCAAAGCTGGCACTAAATAACAATTATTGAGGTTTAAAACTAATCCCGTAGGTAAATGTAGAGGTAGCGTGCCGACGGCGATCACATCGACCTTGGAACCATTCCCGACGCGCATCGCCACCTCGTCCTTCGCCAGTCTCCGCTTATTCCGCAGCTCCTATTTTGAGTTACAAATATGAGCAACGGCACCGGTATCAAATACCCAAGAGCTACTACGAGTACTGGTAAGGTACACACCAATTACATGTATATCACATATACCTTTAGTGTTGCCGGCCTTCTTGTCCGCTAAGTATTTGGGGCAGTTCCGCTTCCAGTGTCCCTTTCCCTTGCAATAAAAGCACTCAGTCTCAAGTTTGGGTCCATTCTTTGGCTTCTTCCCGGCAACTGATTTACCGACCGCGGCAACTCCCTTGCCGTCCTTCTTGAAGTTCTTCTTACCCTTGCCTTTCTTGAAACTAGTGGTTTTATTGACCATCAACACTTGATGTTCCTTTTTGATTTCCACCTCCGCTGATTTCAGCATTGAAAATACTTCAGGAATAGTTTTCACCATCCCCTGCATATTGTAGTTCATCACCAAGCTCTTGTAGCTAGGTGGGAGCGACTGAAGGATTCTGTCAATGACCGCCTCGTCCAGGAGGTTAATGTCCAGCTAGGACAAGCAGTTGTGCAACCCAGACATTTTGAGTATGTGCTCACTGACAGAACTATTTTCCTCCATCTTACAACTGTAGAACTTGTCGGAGACTTCATATCTCTTGACCTGGGCATGAGCTTGGAAAACCATTTTCAGCTCTTCGAACATCTCATATGCTCCGTGTTGCTCAAAACGCTTTTGGAGCCCCAGTTCTAAGCTGTAAAGCATGCCACACTGAACGAGGGAGTATTCATCAACACGCGATTGCCAAGCATTCATAATGTCTTGGTTCTCTGGGATGGGTGCTTTACCTAGCGGTGCTTCTAGGACATATGCTTTCTTGGCAGCTATGAGGATGATCCTCAGGTTCCGGACCCAGTTTGTATAGTTGTTGCCATCATCTTTCAGCTTGGTTTTCTCTAGGTACGCGTTGAAGTTGAGGTTGACATGAGCGTTGGCCATTTGATCTACAAGACATTTTGCAAAGGTTTTTAGACTAAGTTCATGATAATTAAGTTCATCTAATCAAATTATTTAATGAGCTCCCACTCAGACAGACATCCCTCTAGTCATCTAAGTGATACATGATCCGAGTCAACTAGGCCGTGTCTGATCATCACGTGAGACGGACTAGTCATCATTGGTGAACATCTTCATGTTGATCGTATCTTCTATACGACTCATGTTCGACCTTTTGGTCTTCCGTGTTCCGAGGCCATGTCTGTATATGCTAGGCTCGTCAAGTCAAC